>NC_086275.1:1244945-1418004 GCF_021018805.1 Prinia subflava | reverse complement strand
TCTGGGCTTTGGGATTCGGCAGTGAACCAGCTCAGGGTCTGCAATCCCAGCGCCTGATGTTTGGGGGTGTTGGGATTTGGAGCTAATTAATTCAGCCACCTGTAATTGTTGCTCACATGTGCTGTCTGCCTTTTCCTTGGATGTATCGTATGGTTTGGAAAGCTGCAGACGGAGCCAGCCTGAATCCCAATCCCTCTGTGCGGCCTCCTTTTATTCCCAAAAATCTTTCCCTTATTTTTGTTTATTCAAGCTTTTTTCTTGTTCCCTCTTCCTTTCTCCCACCTCCCTCCTGCTGCTCTCTCCCTCTTCCTGGTCCTTGCTCAGAAACAGGCCCAGCAACAACAAAAATAATCTGAATTTCAGTGAGTGGTCGGGCTTTTCCTGGCTGGAATTGTCTTTTCCCCTCAGGGCTGGCCTCAGGATGGTGCTCCCAGCGCTGCCCCAGTGTCCCTGACTGGTTTTATCTCAGAACAAAAGCTCCAGTGCCGGGCGCTCCTGTCGGGAACAGGGCTCCAGGTGATAAATATTGCAGGATTTAGAAAGCCCAGGAGTCCTGTCCTGATTTCCGTCCCTTGGCAGGGAAAGGATGGGAGAAGAATGAAAAGATAATGAGTTTGGAGTTCGGAGAAATTAACTGGAAAAGGTTAATCCGTTCTTTTTAGGGCTGAGGGAAAACTTGGCTCGAGCTGCAGGGTCCTGGAGGCTGAGAGGGGCCACAGAGCTGTTCCCTGTGGGATAAACTGGGAATGAACCCACAGCCACGGCTGGAGTGGGATTCCCCAGCTGTGGAGCCTGGAGCTGTCCTTGCCCAGAGCTGTCCCTAGGGCCAGGAGTGCCCAATCCTGCAGATTTTCCATTAAATCCAACATTTCCCAGTTCTCTGTGCTGTGCTGAGCTCCCAGAGCTGTCCCTGGGGCCAGGAGAGCCCAATCCTGCAGATTTTCCATTCAATCCAACATTTCCCTGTTCTCTGTGCTCTGCTGAGCTCCCAGAGCTGTCCCTGGGGTCAGGAGAGCCCAATCCTGCAGATTTTCCATTCAATCCAACATTTCCCTGTTCTCTGTGGCAGGAGCTGCTCCAGGGAGTTCAGGGCTCGTCCAGGGAGCTTTGGGAGCTCCTCCAGGAGGCTGCACTTAATTAAAACTGCAGAAGGGAGCAATTAATTCGCCCGGGCTGGGCAGTCCTGCAGAGTGGAGCAGCTCCCCAATCTCCCTTTTATCTCGTCGCTGATCCAGAGCCATCAGCTCCGATCATTCTCCCGGCTTTGATGGGTTCATTTGGAAACCACCCCGACAACAACGGGATCGTTTCACTTTTCATTTAATTCGCCTCCCCTTCCCTCTCAGCGCTGCGGGAGTTGATGCTCCGACCTCGGAGGGTGCGGGTTGGGCACCAAGGCCGGGGAAAGGATGATTTGGGATGATTTGGGATGATTTGGGATGATTTGGGATGATTTGGGATGATTTGGGATGATTTGGGATGATTTGGGATGATTTAGGAGGATTTGGGATGATTTAGGAGGATTTGTGGCATTTCCAGGTGCTGCGGTGTGTCCCAGCCGTGCTGGTCGTTCCAGCACAGCAGAGTTTGGGGCCGGGAAAAGAAAAATGATGGATTTGTGGCTAGGTGGGAACTCCCTCAGCAATATTTCCTGGGCTGGCAGCGGCTTCTCGTGAAACATCCGCCACCTCCCGTGCTGTAAATCACCTTAGCAGGGGGAGCTGCCCTGATTTACACCAGATCCGGCCTTTATTCATTATTGAGGGCTGGAATGAATCCCCGCGGAGAAATCAGAGCAGTTCGGGAGGCTGGGATGGTTCCCTGCGAGTGTTTATCCGGCCCAGACAACTTCCAGAACTCGGAGAGACGAAAACATCGGGCTGAGGCGAGCGTGAGTAATTGAGGCTGGGGACGAGGAGGTGTAATTACAATTAGCTGCACAAGAGCGTTAATCACGGCGATAATCGCGCGTCAGCGCTTTCCAAAAGGGAAGGGAGCAGTGATGAAGTGGCCCCAGAACCGCTTTTGTGACAAAAACCCCGCGGGGGAGAGCAGGGGGGGACAGGAGGCGCAGTCCGGGTGTTTGGCACTGCTGTGCTCGGCCCCTCTCAGCCGGGAGCTCACCCTGGGTGAGTGTTTGACATTCCCACCCCGAATTCCCCTCCGTCCCAGAGCCCAGCTCCCAGGAAAGCCAGGGATGGGCTGTGGAACAACTTTTATCCGAGCTCCTCCAGACCTGGAGCCTCTCTGAGGGCCTGAGAGTGGAGAAAACACATTTGGGGAGCGGTGAAACCACCCGGGGACAGCGTGGGTGTCCCAGAGGATTTGGGAGCAGGGAAGGGAGGAGCTCTCGGAATCCTTCAGCTCTCAGAATCCTTCAGCCCCTCCCTCGAACGAGATATTTGGATGTGTTTCCATGGCAGCAGTCGAAGAGGGGTCCTTGTGGGGGTGTCTGAGCATTCCCAAGGGGACCTTTCCCTTTCCCTGGGAGCAGCCGCAGCTTTTTCACCGGGGCTTCAAAATGGGGAGAAAGGAAAAAGGGAGCGGCTGCCAGAACATCGGATAAAAGAGGAGGGAAAATAAAAAAACCCAACCCGGCTCACATGAAACAAGGTGGAGAGGGAGAAAGGGAAATCAAAAGAATAAATTTACTGTAACTGAAAGATTTACTGGAGGATTCATTAGGGTTACACCGAAGCTGGGCTCAGTTCCCCTCCTACTGACAGGAGGGAGTTTGGTGGTGGTGCAGCCTGGAAGGAGCGAGGACATCCCTCCCTTTCCCCTCTCCCTTTTCCCTCTCCCTTTCCCCTCTCCCTGTTCCCCTCTCCCTGTTCCCCTCTCCCTTTTCCCTCTCCCTTTCCCCTCTCCCTGTTCCCCTCTCCCTTTCCCCTCTCCCTGTTCCCTCTCCCTTTCCCCTCTCCCTTTCCCCTCTCCCTTTTCCCCTCTCCCTTTTCCCCTCTCCCTTCCCCTCTCCCTTTCCCCTCTCCCTTTTCCCCTCTCCCTTTTCCCCTCTCCCTTTTCCCCTCTCCCTTTTCCCCTCTCCCTTTTCCCCTCTCCCTTTTCCTCTCTCCCTTTCCTCTCTCCCTTTCCTCTCTCCCTTTCCCCTTCTCGCTTTCCCCTCTCCCTTTTCCCCTCTCCCTTTCCCCTCTCCCTTTCCTCTCTCCCTTTCCCCTCTCCCTTTCCCCTCTCCCTCTCCCCCAGCCCGGTGTGACCCTGCAGGTCTGGCTCTGTTAAACCCGGCTTAGCAGGGCCGAGCTGTGCCCTGCTGTGTCCCAGGGGACGGGGACATTCCAGCCCGGGGGCTCCCAGTGCAGATCCCGGGGAGAAGGGCAGGGTGGGGAAGAGGGGACAGCAAATTTGGGAAGAGGAGTCCCTGGCAGGAGGCTGAGCCTGAGGATTCCTGCTTTGCAGCAGCCACCAGGTGCTTTAATTTTCTCTCCTGTTTCTCAGCATAATTTCTATTATTTTCTGTCTGATCTACGCAAGGCAGGCCCCAGGATGGATTTCGGTGCCTGCGCTCTGTGACTGAACATTTCCCCGTGCCACGGGACGCTGATTTCATTTGGATTTCTAATTTATTTCACAACGCCGTGGAATAATTAGAATTATTAAAGCCAAACTGCTCTCTGCTGCCTGTTTCCATTAGGCAAAGCAGCTCAGGCTGTCAGGGCTGTGGGGGGCAGCAGAAGGTTTGGATTTTATCACCTCCCAACCTTTTGTCCTCCGTGACCTTTTCCTCTTTTTTTTTAGCTAAAATTAATATTGGTGCAGAAAACCAGAGGGTTTCTCACCACAGCAGCAAATTCCTGCTGGGGGAAGGATTTTCCTTTGGGAGGGTTTGGGGGATGCTCTGGCCGCCCTTTCCCAGCTAAATCAGTGGCTCTGCTGGGTTCTCCTTCCTGCCACAGCAGAATTTCCATGCTGGCAGCAGATGGAAAACCGGGCTGGAAGCCCAAGCCCTGTTCCCACCGAGGGCCAGGAGCTCTGGTCCCAATGGAACCAGAGCTGTTCCTCAACAAAAAATGGTAAAATCCAGCGCAAATGGTAAAAAACCATTTAAAAAACCATCCCGAGGCACAGCAGGGTGTGCTGGTGAAATCCTGACCTGGAGACGTGGAGGGTTCTACAAAGGGCTGGGATGGAACCGGGAAATTCCAGGGTTTTGTTGGAATAGATCGACAGATCCAAGTGAGAGCCTTCAGGGGAGGAGCAGGGAAGGATTCCCGGCCTGGGGAATCACGCAGGTGGATTTTCAGGGGGAGAACAATTCCTGGAATGGGATTGGGAAAATCAAAATCATGGTGGGGTCTGATCAGCTTCAAAACAGAAACATGGAGCCAGGGAAAATGGGAATTCCAAGGGAAGGGAATTCCTGGGGAAGGTTTGGGAAGGGAAGGTTTGGGAAGGTTTGGGAAGGTTTGGGAAGGGTCTTCTGGGTATTTTGGTATTAAAATTAAAAATTAATTTTGAGTTTAAAGCCGGCCAAGAGCGGCTCTGGAGCTCCCCTGCCCTTCCCGCCTTGGGCCGAGCCGCAGTGTGACAGAGCTCAGAGGTGATTTATGTATGACCAGAGCAGCCTCCAGTGGCTGCATCCGGGAACTTTTCCAGCCGCGCTCCCATCCCAGTGATCCCATCCCAGTGATCCCATCCCAGTGATCCCATCCCATCCCATTATCCCATCCCATCCCATCCCAGTCATCCCATCCCATTCCATTATCCCATCCCATTATCCCATCCCATCCCATCCCAGTGATCCCATCCCATCCCATCCCATCCCATCCCATCCCATCCCAGTGATCCCATCCCATCCCAGTGATCCCATCCCATCCCATCCCATCCCATCCCATCCCAGTGATCCCATCCCATCCCAGTGATCCCAGCCCAGCCCATTACCCCAGCCCACTGATCCCATCCCATCCCAAATTCCCATCCCATCCCATCCCATCCCATCCCATCCCATCCCATCCCATCCCATCCCATCCCATCCCATCCCATCCCATCCCATCCCATCCCATCCCATCCCATCCCATCCCATCCCATCCCATCCCATTATCCCATCCCACTGATCCCATCCCATCCCAAATTCCCATCCCAATCCCATCCCAGGGACTCCTGCAGCCCTGGCCCTGCTCTCAGGTCCCTGCCCAGCCCCTGCTCCCAAATCCTTTGGGTGTACCATGGAGCACCGGCGGTGACACAGCGGGCACAGCCAGGGGGTGACAGGACACAGAGCTGTCCTGTCCTGCAGCTGGCAGGGACAGGAGGTGGCAGGGCCCCTGGACATTCCTGTGACCTGTCCTGCAGCTGGCAGGGACAGGAGGTGACAGGGCCCCTGGACATTCCTGTGACCTGTCCTGCAGCTTCCCCGAGGGAACAGCTCCGAGGAAACGCTGCCAGGAGGAGGCAGAGATCTGGGCTGGCCTTTAAATCCTTCCCTGTGCCTCAGGGATTTGTTCTCGGGGGGGATTTTCCTTGCCAGGCCCTTCAGGAGCTGCTCAGGGGCACAGCAGGGAGGAGGTGACAGTGACACAGAGCCCAGGGGCTGGGACAGAGCAGGGAGCAGGGGACAGTGACACCGAGCCCAGGGGCTGGGAGCAGGTGACAGTGACACAGAGCCCAGGGGCTGGGACAGAGTAGGGAGCAGGTGACAGTGACACCGAGCCCAGGGGCTGGGAGCAGGTGACAGTGACACAGAGCCCCGGGGCTGGCCCAGCTCCAGGCTCTGCCTCGTGACTCCAAGGGCAGCAGCTCCAGGAGCTTCTCCGAGCGGATAAATCGGGGAACGGGGGGAGCAGAGGGCTCTGGGCCGTGCCTGAGCACAGAAATCCCCGATCTTTTCCTGGGTGCAGCTGAAATTTATCCGAGGAGCCCTCGTGGCTGTGCCGGGCCCTCCTGGCAGCTCCTCGGAGCGATCCTGGCGTTGTCACTGGAGGCAACGCTCTGCAGAACACTCATCCACCTCCTTTTCTGCCGTGTTGTGGGTTTTTTCTTTTATTTTAAATTCACATTTAACCTCCTGTGCCGGGGCTTGCAGGTGTTTGTGTTCAGAGACGTTTTCCACCCTGCTGGGCAGGCGATTCCCTGCGGAGGGCCGGGGCTCTGCTGGCTGCGCTGAAGTGTCTGACAGAGCTCAGGGATTCCCACCCAGCGCCCGATTTTTGGGGAGTGTGGCCGGGCAGGAGTGAAAACTCGGTTTTTCTGCAGGTAGGGATCACCAGCCGCATTTCCCAGCGTTCAGGACGGGTTTTTCCCAAGCTGGAAAATCCCACGGGCTCAGTGAGGACGGAGAAGCAGCCCCCGCCCAGGAACCCCCTGCTCAATCCTGGGATAATCCCGGGATTATATCCCAGGATAAACACGGGTCAACTGCAAAAAAAACCACAAACAAACAAAAACAAAAGGAGAAATTGCCGGGCTTCAATCGAGCAGGACTGGGGGAGGGCCCGCCGTAAATCCGGGGATGTTCAGCCTGAATAATTCATTTCCATTCTCCCTCGGTTGTTTTTCCCACCACACTCCCACTTCCCGATCTGAGTCAAACTTTTCTCCGGGAAGGCAGCGCTTCAAAGGGAAAGGGAGCAGATTCCGCCTGGAAAATGTTTAACTGAAACATTGCAGCACTTGTGAAACGAATGGTGGCGTTTAGAAGCTGTCAAAACAACAACAAAAAAGCTTCAGTCGTGAGCGAGTCCCCTCTTTTTTTCTTTTTTTTTTTTTTTTTTTTTTTTTTTTTTTTTTTTTTTTAATTTTTTTTTTATGTAGGGTTTTTTTCCCCCAGGGGAAAAAAAATATTCCCTGACTTCGACAGGAAATTGTAAATTGTCTTAATTTGGAATGGAACCATGGAACCACAGAACGAGGTGATCTTTAAGGTCCTTTCCGAGCCAAGCCACTCTGATTTGACATCCCCACATCAGCCCAAGGTTTATTTTCTTTGCAAACGGAGAAAACCTCAGCGAGCCCTGGATGCACAAAGGGAGGGGGAGGACGAGGCCAGCTGGAAAAAAATAAAAACCACAGAAAAACCTCGCCTGGAGACGGCTGCAGCTCCCCGGGGAGGGAATTCACGTTCTCAGCGCCGCTTTGGCAGCGTTTCCTCCTCTCGGCGGCTCCGGGAGGAGCGGAGGGGGACGGGCGCTGCCCGCGCTCTGGGGACGCTGCTGTTGTCGCTGTCGCTGCCGCGCGTGTCCCGCGGTCCCCTCCGCGCCCAGCCTGGCATAAACAACGCTGCCTCTGGCCATGTCATGCCTTAAAATAGATGTTCCTACATCAGCCTCTCTCCAGCGGCGGCGGCAGCAGCGAGACGCGGACATGGCCGACTGGAGCTGATCCCGCTCCGATCCTGCCCCGGCTCCCGGCGCTCGCCAAGGTACGCGCGGGGCTGGCCCGGCGCTCCCCGCCCTCCCGGGCTGGCCCGGAGCCTCGGCTCGGCTCCCTCCTGCGTCCCATGGGACCATCCCTGCATCCCGCACCGCTCCCTGCATCCCATGGGATCATTCCCTGCATCCTGCACCTCTCCTGCATCCCATGGGATCGGTTCTGCATCCCCCGGGGTCATCCCTGCATCCTGCACCTCTCCCTGCATCCCCCGGGGTCATCCCTGAATCCTGCACTGCTCCCCGCTCCCCCCGGGCCCTTCCCCCACCCCAGAGGACAATCCCCCCACCCCCCGGGTCCTTCCCCTCCTTCCCCTCCCTCCGGGCCGGGCTCAGGGCGGGGGGAGCAGCACGCAGCCCCCGGCTCTGCCCCCAGCCAGGGCCCGGGAGGGGCCAGGGGCGCTCGGGGGCTGCTCCAGCCCCGGTGTGGGGCAGAGGCTCCTCCCTGAGCCCCCCGGGGCTGGCAGGGGGGTTCCAAGGGCTGTTCCAGCCCCGGTGTGGGTCACAGCCTCTCCCCCGAGCCCCCCGGGGCTGGGGGCGGCCGCAGCCCGGGCCGGGGGATTTGTGTTTTTCCAGCCCAGCCGTGGTAAGAGGGGCTGGAATTCCGCCCCTCCAGCCCTCCCCACGCTCCAGCCGCTCCCCAGCCCCGGCCAAGGTCACCCAGCGCCCGAGGGGCCGGGGGGGCTCTGCGGGGCCGGGGGGCTCTGCCGGGCCAGGGGGGCTCTGCCGGGCCGGGGGGGCTCTGCCGGGCCGGGGGGCTCTGCCGGACCGGGGGGACTCTGCCGGGCCGGGGGGCTCTGCCGGGCCCGGGTTCCCAGCCCGGAGGAGCCCAGGGGGGGTCGGAGCAGGGAGGACGCCCCGGCCCTGGGCTGAGCTGTGCTGGGGACAGCGGTGACACCCGGGCAGGGCTGGCAGCGCCCCGGGGTGCCCGGCAGGGTCTGACCGCCCCCCCGGGCAGGGAAGGGACAGGGGGACATCGCTGGGTCCCTCTGGGCTCCCCCCGAGCTCCCCCCTGCCCTTGCCTGTCTTGTCCTCCGCGGTGCCAAGAAATGCCCGGAGGCTCCGGGGGCTCCTTCCTCCCAGGAGGAGGGAGCCGAGGAGGGACAGGAGCCTCGGGGCTGTCCCCGAGGAGGAACAGGAGCCTCGGGGGTGTCCCCGAGGAGGGACAGGAGCCTCGGGGGTGTCCCCGAGGAGGGACAGGCGGTGCCCGGCCGGGCCGGTCCGAGGTCGCTGCGCCCCCCCAGCCCCAGCCGGGCTCCAGGGCGGCAGCAGCGGGGTGAGAAGGAGAATTCGTCCTCCCGAGGGAGGGGCAGCAGCGAAGGCAGAGCAAAAAGGCCTCTCGGGGCACATCTGGCAGCAGGAGCTGCGCGGGGGAGGGTCCTTGCAGATGTGCGACAGCAGTGCCAAGGTTTGGGAGCGGTGCCAAGGTTTGGGAGCGGGGCTGTGCCCTGCAGGACCTTCCTTATGCCCCCAGTTAACCCTTCCCCAGCCAGAGCAGCCGTAGGTGCCCCGGGGCAGCTGCAGGCCGGTGCCCACGGAGGGTTAACCCTGCCCCGCCCTCCCTGCAGGGTTTTGTGCCGCCCTGGAGGCGCTGGGCCCCGGCCAGGCTGCCTGGTGCCATCTGGAATCCTCCACCTGCTCGGGGCTTTTCCTCCCCGCTGCTGGGGCCGTGCCCGGGCCTGGCCGCCGCTCCTGGCAGCGCCAGCTCCGAGCTGGCACCGTCCCCTGGCAGCAGAGGTGGCCCCAGTGCAGGGCAGCATCTCCTGCCAAGGC
The DNA here is from genome assembly GCF_021018805.1 of Prinia subflava. NCBI lineage: Eukaryota > Metazoa > Chordata > Aves > Passeriformes > Cisticolidae > Prinia > Prinia subflava. The sequence continues at coordinate 1,408,855 of NC_086275.1, read as the reverse complement.
GGCCTCGGCCCAAGGTGGCGGGGCTGGAGCGAGAGCCGGGCCCGTGGGGACGCGGGGCTCTGGCACAGCCGGAGCCTCTCCCCAGCCCCGGCACAGCCGGAGCCTCTCCCCAGCCCTGGCACAGCCGGAGCCTCTCCCCAGCCCTGGCACAGCCGGAGCCTCTCCCCAGCCCTGGCACAGCCGGAGCCTCTCCCCAGCCCTGGCACAGCCGGAGCCTCTCCCCAGCAGTTTTCCTTTTCCCTCCTGGGGGGGCTTTGGGGAATGCTGGGCTGGTGCTGGGCTGGCGCTGGGTGGGCAGCCCGGCACCAGCAGGGTGAGACCCAGCTGCTCTGGGCTGTGTCTGCAGCAGAGACCCCAAACTGCAGCTCCAGAGAACCCCAAAATCCCCGAGGCTGGGAAGGCCCTCCAGGACCATCGAACCCGAGCTGTGCCCGGTGCCCTCCTTGTCCCCAGCCCCGAGCACCGAGTGCCACCTCCAGCTGTTCCTTGGTGACTCCAACCCCCCTGGGCACTTCCAAGGCCTGAACATCCTTTCCATGGAGAAATTCCTGCTGCTGTCCCCCCCTGCCCCTCCCCTGGCCCAGCCTGGGGCCGTTCCCTCTCCTCCTGTCCCTGTTCCTGGAGCAGATCCCAAATCCCCCCGGCTGTCCCCTCCTGGCAGGGGCTGTGCAGAGCCACAGGGTCCCCCCTGAGCCTCCTTTGCTCCAGGCTGAGCCCCTTCCCAGCTCCCTCAGGAATTCTCCAGCCCCTTCCCAGCTCCCTCAGGAATTCTCCAGCCCCTTCCCAGCTCCCTCAGGAATTCTCCAGCCCCTTTCCAGCTCCCCCAGCCCCTCCTGGTGCTCCAGCCCCTTTCCCATCCCCATCCCTCCCCCGGACGCCCCCAGCCCCCGGTGAGGAGCCGTTTTCTCCTGACAGCCTCTCCCCTCCTTCCCCACAGGACCGTGGGTGGCAGCAGCAGCAGGAGCGACCCCCAGCCCCCCGCCCGGCCCCCGCCGCCCCCCCAGGCATGCCGTGTGGCTCTGGGCGGCTCCCATGGCGTTCCTGTCCAGGCTCTACAGGAACAGCGGCCGCTCCCCGAGCCGCGCCCCGCGGGACGAGCGCGGGGGCCGCCCCATCCTCAGCGTGTTCGAGCTGGAGCGGCTGCTCTACACCGGCAAAACCGCCTGCAACCACGCCGACGAGGTGTGGCCCGGCCTCTACCTGGGCGACCAGTGAGTGTGGCTGGGCCAGCGCCGGCCCCTCCGGCCCTGCCGGGGTCGGAGGTGACACATGGAGGTCGCGGGTCGTGTCCGGATTTGGGCGTTTGTCATTTCTTACCTCCTTACACACTCAGAGCCGTGAGCTCTGAGTAGCAAGGTAGAGAAAGGGGGTAAAATGGAGCGCCTCTGACTCTTTGCAGGGTTATTTAAGTGTTAATCACCCAATAACGAGGTGACACCCGTATTATTTGTATTTCTGACCCGATAATGACCGCCCAAGGCCCGCAATGCAGGCATTTTTCACCCGGTTACAAAAAACCACCCAAACCCATGAAAGGGAAGGAGGAGGCAGGGAGGTCACAGCTGGGCACAGCTGGGTTGTCCTCGAGCTCTGAAATTGCCTTAAATCCCCAAATCCTCAAAGATCCACCAGGTTTTTACACCCAGCTCTCTCAGCCAGAAACCCCCTCCCCAGAGGAACAGGCTGGATGAGAGCACTGTCCCCTCAGGTCACAGCTCCAGCCTGTGTCCCGAGCTCCTTCTGTTCATCCAGGACGGCCTTTCCACCGTGCTGGGACACTTCTGGCGGTCTGAGGTGTCCCCTCTGTGCTGTGCCCGTGTCCCTGCAGAGACTGAGCTGGGACAGAGGGGGAGGAGGTGACAGGGCTGTGCAGGGAGGGCGTGCACGGAGCCAGGGCCGTGAGATCTCCATAAACCCCAACAACCCCAAAAATCCTGCCGGGTTTTCACACCCAGCCCTCTCATCCTGAAACCCCCATCCAGGACGGCCTTCCTGGGTGTGCTGGGACACTTCTGGTGCCCTGAGGTGTCCCCTCCCCGCTGTGCCCGCAGGGACATCGCGTCCAACCGGCGGGAGCTGCTGGCGCTGCGCATCACCCACGTGCTGAACGCCTCGCACTGCCGCTGGCGCGGCGGCGCCGAGCTCTACGAGGGCACGGGCATCCGCTACCTGGGCATCGAGGCGCACGACTCGCCCTCCTTCGACATGAGCCCCTACTTCTACCCCGCCGCTGACTTCATCCACCAGGCCCTCAACGAAGGTCCCCGGGAGGAGACGGAGGAGGGGCAGGGGGAGCTGCCCTGGGGAGGAGGGGAGATGAGGGGGTGAAGGGTGCTGGGAAAGGAAGGTGGGGATGGTGTCACCTCGTGGGATCAGCTTGAGGGTGTCCCATGGATGGGATCACCCCAGTGGTGTCCCCTGGATGGGATCACCTCGAGGGTGACCCCTCATGGGATCACCCTGATGGTGTCCCCTGGATGGGATGACTCCAATGATGTCCCCTCACAGGATGACCCCAATAATGTCCCCTCACAGGATGACCCCAGTGGTGTCCCCTCACAGGATGACCCCAGTGGTGTCCCCTGATGTCATCACCCCCTCCCCAGAGGACCAGGCTGCATGAGAGCACTGTCCCCTCAGGCCACACCCCCAGCCTGTGTCCCGAGCTCCTTCTGGCCCTCTCCTGTCCCTTTTGGGCCACCAGGACACGCTGACCCCTTTGCCACGGGGTGACCTCGGTGCCTCACAGCCCCTCCTGCCCCGCCAGGTGCTGCCCACCTGAGCCCTGGCCCCGGGTGCTGGGTGGGTTTGGAATTTGGGTTTTCCCGGCCGTGACACCGCCGCTGTGTCCCCGCAGGGAGGATCCTGGTGCACTGCGCCGTCGGGGTCAGCAGGTCGGCCACCCTGGTCCTCGCCTACCTCATGATCCGCCACCACATGCCCCTGGTGGAAGCCATAAAGACGGTCAAGGACCACCGCGGGATCATCCCCAACCGCGGCTTCCTGCGCCAGCTGGTGGCCCTGGACAACGCCCTGCGCCTCAAGAGGAGCTCCTGAGGGGCTCCTGGGGGTCACCCGCAGTCCCCCCAGCTCCGGGGGTCCCCCGTGGGCCAGGCCAGGCCCCCCACCCTCAGTTCTGCCCCGGGGAGGCCCAGCCATGGCCCCTCCCCGCCCGCTCGCCCCGCGCCGCCTCCGGAGGGACCCGGCCCCGCGTCCTCCGTCACCCTGCGGCCTCCAGGGAGCCTTCAAGGCTTTGTCACCCGCCCTGGCCTCTGTGTCCCCCCCTGCCAGGACACTGCAGCTCTGTGTGTCCCCCGTGGTGTGTCCCGTGTGCTCGTGGTGAGGTCTGGGCTCAGGCCAGCTCCTGTCCTTGTGTTTGGGTGTTGTCCGTGCCTCGTGTCCCCCTGTGAAAATAAAGGCAGTGCTAAGGAAGAGCCTGGGCACGCCTCGTGGGCTTGGGGACAGCCCAGGCTGGCATCTGCCACAGCCCTGGGGGACAGAGCGGCACCCGAGCGCTCGGGGTCGAGATGGAGCCGAGTGCCCCCAAATTCTCAGTCCAGGGGTCAAACCTGAGCCCCCAATCTGTGCCCAAACCTGAGCCCCCACTCAGTGCCCAACCTCCAAAGTGGAGCCCCCAATCTGTGCCCAAAGCTGAGCCCCTGCTCACGTCCTGTCCTGGGGTTGCCCCCTCTTTTTCCCAGCAGTGGGGACAAAGGGGGGCTCCTGGCTGGATCAGAGCTGGGCTGGCAGTGGCAGGGTCACCCAGCCTGGCTGGCACAGGCTGGGATGAACTGGGATAACCCTGGGGACATCCCGGGGCTGGCACAGGCTGGGATGAACCAGGATAACCCTGGGGACATCCTGGGATTGGCACAGGCTGGGATGAACCGGGATAACCCTCGGGACACACCCCAGGCTGAGATGGAGCTGGGATGAACCGGGATAACCCTCGGGACACACCCCAGGCCCGGGACAGGTTGGGGATTCGATGTGGGGATGTGTGGGCCCGGATCAGGAGGAATCCCCGTCTCCACGGGTGTTTTGGGGACTGGGCTGAGCTCCCGGCTGTTTCCAGGCAGGATTTCCCAGCCGTGGCATTTCACAGCCGCCCTCAGGCTCGGTGTCACCTCCCACGGCAGCCCCGCGCCGTCTGCCTGCAGCAATTCCGGCTGCAGGAGGAGCCGGGGGTGCCGCTGTGCCTTCCACAGACCGTGAGTGCGGCCGGGAGAGCGGGCGGGATTGGGGAATTCCCGGCGGGACTGGAGAATTCCCGGTGGGATTGGAGGATTCCCGGTGGGATTGGAGGATTCCCGGCAGGATTGGAGAATTCCCGGTGGGATTGGAGGATTCCCGGTGGGATTGGGCATTCCCGCATTCCCTCCGCCCGCAGGTGCCCGCTGAAGGGCTGGGTGTGCCCTGCGTGTGCCCCGTGTGCAGCAAAGCCGCGGCGGGGCCGGGGCAGCCCCGAGCCGGCATCGGGATCCTCCTGGAGCCGCACACCCAGCAGGATCCAGAGGGATCCACTGGGATCCACTGGGATGTTCCCAGCCTAGGAATTACTCTGCTTTTAACGTGTGGCAGAGAAGATGACGTCAGCAGTGACATCACACATCCACGGCCCATTTCCGGGTTTGCATTTTTCGCTGTTTTTGACGTGTGACAAAGAGTATGACATCAGCAGTGACATCCCACACCCGTGGCCCATTTTCGGGTTTGCGTTTCCCGCTGTTTTTGACGTCTGACGTTAAAGATGACGTCGCGGTGACGTCAGGACCCCCCGGCGGTCAGATGGGGCTGTGCCGTGTCGTAACGCAGGGCGCACACGTCACGCAGCCGCGTGAGCTCCCATTCATCATCTCCATGAACCGGAAGGATCGCGGCACCGCTCCCCGCGCCCCGCCCTACCCCCGCGCCACCGCTCTGCCGCTCACGGCGACACCGCTGTCCCCACCGAGCCGTGCCCGTGCCGTGTGTCACCGCCCCGCCGAACCGCTCCGCCCGTTCCTCCCGGCCCCGTTCTCCTTCTTTCCGCCCCGCACCGCCGCTCCGCCGCGCACCGGGGCCCGTAATTAGCCATGCTAATTTATGCACACAAAGCCACGCCCCCGCCGCTGCCGGCTTTACGGCAACCGGGAGGATTTGCGACAGCGCGTGGTGCGGGTGACGGGACCGGGGGAGCGCGGGGGTCCCTGAGGGGGACCCGAGGGTCTTTGAGGTGTCCCGGTGGCGCTCCGGGGTCCCTGAGAGGGTCCCGGGTGTCCCTGAGGGGGTCCCGGGGGAGCGCGGGGGTCCCTGAGAGGTCCCGGGGGTCCCTGAGGGGGTCCCGGGTGTGCTCCGGGGTCCCTGCGGGGGTCCCTGCGGTGTCCCGGGGCTGCCCGGCGCTCCCCGCTGCCCGCAGGGCGCTGCTGCCCCCGGCCATGTGTCGGTAGCGCGGTTCTGGCGGAGCTCCCTTTCCATGGAGGGCAGCGGCCCCAGCCCGGAGCCCTGGGCCGGGCGGGCGCTGCCGGAGCCCGCGGCGCTGGCGGCGCTGCTGGACGCGGCCGATCCGCGCTGCCCGCCCGGGCCCGCGGCGCTGGCGGAGCTGGCGGCGGCTCTGGGCGCCTCGGCGGCCCCGCCGCGCCGGGAGCGGGACGGAGCCGAGCCCCGCGGGCAGGACGCGGCGGGGGCAGCCGCGGCGGAGCGGGCGGAGCGCGCTGGGTCCCTGTTCCTGCTGCTGCTGCAGAAGCTGGAGGCTGCCCGGGGCTGCCCCGTGCCCCGCACCGTGCTGGGACACGCGTTCATCTTCGCCGTCACGCACAAGGACGAGCGGCCCTGGAGCACGGCGAGGAGCCGGGCAGTGGCCCGGGAGCTGCTGGAGCGCCTGGTCCGGGCTGCGGGCTGCGCGTCCGTGGAGGAGTTCCTGCAGGGAAAGGACGAGGATGAGCAAGGAGGATTCGGAGCGGTGATGGGGCTGCTGAAGCAGGAGTTAACCAAGTGAGTGGGGAGTGAGGAGTGTTGGGAGGGTCCCTGTTGGAAATATTGGGACGCTCAGGAGATGATAAATGCAAAGCCTGGAGCTTTACAGATGCCCAGCAGTGAAGGGTGTTGGGGGATGACTGTCAGTGTTTGCTGCCAGCTGAGAGCCTGGAGCGCAGGGGGAATGAGCATTCCGCCTTCCCTGAGCCGTGTTTGTCCCTGCAGGGACACCTGGAAGTGCAATCCCGCCTCCAAAGTCGTGTTCAGCTGGGCGCTGCTGCGTGTCCGCCGGCCCTGGCTGTGCCCGCACCTGGAGCGGGTCCTGCCGCCCGCGCTGCTCCTCTCCGACGACTTCCAGGAGGAGAACAAAGTGCTGGGCGTGCGCTGCCTGCACCACATCGTCCTCAACGTGGTGAGGGGCAGGGCAGGGCAGTGTGTGAAGGGAGGGTCAATCACAGAACTGAGCTGGGAGGGACCTGCGGGGATCCGGGTCGCTCCCCTGGCCCTGCACAGACCCCCGGTCTCATCCATGAGAGCGTTCCTGGAGCTCCGGCACCCTCGGGGGGAAGAACCTTTCCCTAAAACCCAACCTGACCCTGCCCTGACCCTGCTCCAGCCGTTCCCTCCTGTGGGTCAGGTTCCTAACTTCTTCCTGGTGCAGGGCAGGGTTTAACCTGCATTTACAGCAGCTCCTCACCCGTCCCAGGCCGTGCTTTCCTCGGGTTTTTGTGCTGCCCGGGGTAACTGTGGGTCTGTGTCCCAGCTTTGGGAAGGACATGCTTTCCTCGGGTTTTTGTGCTGCCCAGGGTAACTGTGGGTCCATATCCCAGGCTTTGGGAAGGCCGTGCTTTCCTCGGGTTTTTGTGCTGCCCGGGGTAACTGTGGGTCCATGTCCCAGGCTTTAGGAAGGCCGTGCTTTCCTCAGGTTTTTGTGCTGCCCAGGGTAACTGTGGGTCTGTGTCCCAGGCTTTGGGAAGGCCGTGCTTTCCTCGGGTTTTTGTGCTGCCCAGGGTAACTGTGTCCTGCTGTCTGTTGTCGCAGCCAGGGGCGGATCTGTGCCAGTTCAACAGGGCCCAGGTGGTGTTCCACGCCCTCTACAACCACCTCTACTCCCGGGAGGCTCCTCTCATCCAGGTGGGACAGCTGCACTCGGTTCTGGGGCCCTGGGGCAGTGGCAGCCCCTCGGTTTGAGGCGGGAGGCTGAGCCTGGGCCCTGTCACAGCCCAGCCAGGCTGTCACCAGCCTGTGGGACAAAGTAACTGGGTAGATTCCAGAAAACATCCCAGAGGGAAGAGCTCTTACCTCCTGCCCCATTCCAGGTGGGCAGGGAGGAGCTTTGAAGCACTCAGCCCAGCCGTGGGTGGCCACAGGGTGGGATTTGCTGTTTTTTGGAGAGAACACGGGCTCAGATTCCCCCTCTGTCCCCCATCCAGGCAGTGCTGCTGTGCCTGCTGGACCTGCTGCCCGTCATGGAGCGATGCCAGCGGCACCAGGGCCACGGCAGAGCCACGGGCCCCTGGGACCAGGTGCTGCAGCTGGTGCTGACCCACATGGAGGCCGAGCATCGGCTGGCACTGCGCAGGGTGTACGCAGGGACCCTGCCAGCCTTCGTCACCAGGTGGGACTGAGGGGACACCGGGGGGTGTCACCTTCCTGAGGGGGTGAGAGCTGTGCCCACCTTCCTGAGGGGGTGAGAGCTGTGCCTGGGGCTGTGCCCACCTTCCTGAGGGGTGAGAGCTGTACCTGGAGCTGTGCCCACCTTCCTGAGGGGTGAGAGCTGTGCCTGGGGCTGTGCCCACCTTCCTGAGGGGTGAGAGCTGTGCCTGGGGCTGTGCCCACCTTCCTAAGGGGGTGAGAGCACAGGGACAGGCCCTGGGTGTCCAAGGGTGAGCTCTCCCTCCTCAAGCTGTTTTTGGGATCCAGGGGTACCTGTCCTCCCTCCTCAGGACGTGTTTGTGCCTCCAGGCTCGGCATCCTCATCGTGAGGCACCTGAAGAGGCTGGAGCGAGTCATCCTGGGCTACCTGGAGGTCTCTGATGGCCCCGAGGAGGAGGCCAGGCTGGGAATCCTGGAGACTCTGCAGCGCACCATAGAGCACGCCTGGCCCAGGTACCTCTCTGGGGGGATTACACCCACAAAAACTCTCTTGGAAGCCTGTCCTGACATGGATGTTTCATTCCTATTCTAAATGTTTCCACTTTAAGACCCAAAGTTACTTTTTGTTAAGGAAAAAGGCCCTGAAATCCCAAGGGAAAATCTGTCCTGGGAAGTCCTCAGTGTTAAAATCTGTCCTCACTCACTATTACTGAAAAAGCTGGCTCCAGAATGAAGCTGGGCCTTATTTTGATCCGACTTAAGCATGAATTAAATCCAAGTGGAGTGAATCCTGTGCTGTGGCCTGGGCCGTGCACATTCCCTCCACCCTCCCGAGCTTCCCGCGTGCCCGGGGCTGTCCTGGCACCGATCCCGCCCCACGCCAGCCCAGGCCGTGCTGTCCCCGTGCCAGGGAAGGGTTTGGAACGAGGTTTTTCCCTTTCAGGATGCCCTGCAGGCTGCCCGTGCTGCTGCAGGCGCTGCTGAGGCTGATCTGGGACGTGCACACGGAGCGGGGCCCGACCCCCGAGCCCGTCAGAGCCGCGCTGCTGCAGGGAGCCACGCAGAGCCTGATCCTGCTGGACCGCTGCTGCCACGGGCAGGTAAAGGTGAGCCAGGGCAGGTAAAGGTGAGACAGGGCAGGTAAAGGTGAGCCAGGGCTCCCTGCTGCTGCCACGGCCACGTCAAGGTGAGGCAGGGCAGGTAAAGGTGAGGCAGGGCAGGTAAAGGTGAGACAGGGATGGGTGAAGGTGAGCCAGGGCTCCCTGCTGCTGCCACGGCCGCGTCAAGGTGAGACAGGGCAGGTAAAGGTGAGCCAGGGCAGGTAAAGGTGAGACAGGGATGGGTCCAGGTGAGCCAGGGCAGGTAAAGGTGAGACAGGGATGGGTCCAGGTGAGCCAGGGCAGGTAAAGGTGAGACAGGGATGGGTCCAGGTGAGCCAGGGCAGGTAAAGGTGAGACAGGGATGGGTGAAGGGGAGCCAGGGCTCCCTGCCAGGGCCAGGTCAAGGTGAGGCAAGACCGGGTGAAGGTGAGATAGCGATGGGCGAAGGAGAGCCGAGGCCAGGCAAAGGTGAGCCAGGGCTCCCTGCTGCCTACCAGCACCCTCCTCCCTCTCAGTCCAGCAGGAATTTGAATTTCCCCCCTCCCCAGCACCAGCAATAAGTGACTCCATAGCTGTGGAGGGGGCTCAGCCCGGGCTCTGCTCTGCAGAGGGCAGGGGACACCAGGGCTGCGTGCAGGGCACTGGGGACGTGCTGTTCTCGCTGCAGGTGCTGCTGCAGGGGCTGCAGGGCAGCTGCCAGGAGAGCCGGGTGCAGGAGTGCCTCAGGAAGGTGCAGGAGAGCACCTGACGTGCCTGATGCTGCTCATCCCTTTTGTACAATAAAATCCTTGTATTTATTGAAGAGTTCTGTCGTTCTTGTCCCACCTGTGAGCCCTACACGCCCCCCAGACACGTCCAAGGGCCCCCAGGGCCACGTGAGGTTTCTCAGCCTTCCAGCAGAGCCCCCAGGCCCCTCCTGGAGCAGGGTGTGGGCTGAGCTCTTTGTGCTTGCAGGGGAGGTGGGGATGTTCCTTCCGCTGTACAAACTCCCTGCATTGCCTGGGCTCGGGCAGAACCCCCCTGCTCCTGCAGGAAATGTGCAGTGCAAAACTCCTGTGCAGGGGTGGCAGGTGGGGACAGATCCTGGAGCCTGGGGACACCTGAGTGCTGGCAGTCAGTACAGAACGGGAGCAGGGAGGGCTCAGGCTGCTTTTGTCTTGGTGCTGGGCTCTGTTTCCTCCTCGTACTCTATCTCAATGTGGGGACGTTTCCTCCTGGCTGGGCCCTTCAGGGGCGTTTTCCCTTTGGATTTGGAGTGGGAGGCTTTCTTCTCCACTTCCTCCTCCTGCTCCTCTTCACTGCTTGTCTCCAACTTATCCATGTCCTGAGGAAGGATTGGGTGAGCAGAGGTGTCAGGGCAGGGTGTGTAACTGAACCTCCTCTCCCCCACACCCCCTCCAGCACGGTCCCATTCCACAACCCCTGGCTCCAGAGCAGCCGGGCTGGGCTCCCACTGCACAATTCCCTCCCACAGCTCTGATTTTACTCCTCTTTCCCATCCCCACAGGCACCCAAGGGTGCCCGGGCAGCTCAGGCTCAGTTTGTGCCTGTGCTTCACCCACCTCGAAGTCGCTGAGCTCGCTGTCCTCTGCTTCCACAAACTCCCTTTTATCCTGCAAGGAACAGGCAGGGCTGAGCACAGCAGTGTCACAAAGAGCCACCAAGGCCACCACAGGCTGCTTCTGAGCTGGCCTGAGTTGTTCTCAGCCAGCAGGAAGCACAGCCCAGCTCAGGGCTGGAAGCTTTACCTCATCATCATCATCTTCCTCCTCCCCCTCTGCCTCAGACTCGCTCTCGCTCTCCGCATCCTGCTGCTGCAGGGCCTTGTCAAAGGCGTGGATGGGGAAGTTGTAAATGTCTCCATACTGAAAGGAAAAATGGGATTTTCTGTAAATCATAGAAAAAAGAAGGACTTTGGGCTGGGGGGCACTGACAGCCCGCACGGGCAGCACCAGCCTGAGGCGTGGATCAGCCCCTTCCTGCAGGGATGAGGGGAGCCCCGGAGTTTTGGGGCTCCCCGGAGTTCTGGGCACCCCCAGAGCCCCCGTGAGCCCCGTGTGGCCCTCACCGTGTCCTGCTTCAGCCTCTCCAGCAGCTCCTTCTCGATGGCGTTGTCCAGCTGGGCAGCGATCAGGGCTTTCTCCTGAACACAGAGCAGAGGGGTGAGGACAGGGCAGCGGGGACAGGGGCACGAGGGGACAGGGGCACGAGGGGACAGGGGCAGTGACAGGAAGGGACAGGGGCAGTCACTGGGGACAGGAGCAGTCACTGGGACAGGAGCAGTCACTGGGACAGGGGCAGTCACTGGGGACAGGAGCAGTGGCAGGAGGGGACAGGAGCAGTCACTGGGACAGGAGCAGTGACGGGAGGTGACAGGAGCAGTCATTAGGGACAGGAGCAATCACTGGGGACAGCAACAGTGGCAGGAGGTGACAGGAGCAGTAGCAGGAGGTGACACAGACCAGTCCCTGGGGACAGGAGCAGTCACTGGGGACAGGAGGTGACACAGAGCAGTCATTGGGACAGGAGGTGACACAGAGCAGTCCCTGGGGACAGGAGCAGTCCCTGGGACAGGAGCAGGCCTCACCTCTCGCCTGTTCTCGCGCCTCTCGATCTTCCTGCGCAGCGGGACCAGCTTCCTCCTGCAGGGAACAGGCACTGGTGTGTCCCACCTCTGGCAGCAGCAGCCAGCAGCTGGAGCACCCCAGATGTGTGCAATGCCCTGGGGGCACCCCTGGGTGCCTCAGGATGAGGAAGATCTAAAGCTGTGGGCGTCCAAAGGGTGGGGAAGGGTCTGGAGGGGCCACAGGAGGAGCAGCTCCCCCGAGGGACAGCTCTGCTCTCTGGGACAGGGACAGGGACAGGGGATGGCTGAGCTGTGCCAGGGCAGGCTCAGGCTGGAATTCAGGGCAAGGTTCTTCCCCACAGGGTGCTGGGCACAGCCCCGAGGCTGCCGGAGCTCCCAGATGGACACTGCTCCCTGTGGGGCTGCTGGGGGGTCTGTGCAGGGCCAGGATTTGGGATCAGTGACCCCTGAGGGTCCCTCCCAGCTCAGGACATTCCCCCAGTGCATTCACACAGGGGAATCCTGCAGCTTATCCACACCAGAGCCATCTAAAGCACATTCACAACCAGAGCCATCTAAAGCACATTCACACGGGATTCCTGCAGCTCATCCACCTAAAGCCCCTCAGGAAAACGGGACCAGCTCCGTGTGCCAGCAGTGCCAGTGGCTCAGCAGAGGGGCAGAAGGTCCCTGTGGTCCCTGCCGTGCCCTGCCCGTGTCCCTTCCTGTCCCTTACTGTCTCTTACTGTCCCTTCCTGTCCCTTACTGTCTCTTGAGGGTCAGCTTGCGGATGCGGATCAGGTACTGTGTGATCTTGGTGAACCTCTGCTTGCACTTGTGGCGCAGGAAGCGGGGCCAGTAGATGAGGTTCTCGTCGATCTCCTCCAGAGCCTTCTCGTAGTTCTTGCTCAGCAGCACCTGCGGGGACCGGGGAAGGGGTGGGTGACAGGGCAGGACAGAAAAGGGACATTTGGGAGCGGCTGCATCGCTCCCAGAGTCACGGAACCATTAAGGAAAAGCCCTCCAAGGTCCTTTGTCCCCAGCCCTGAGCACTGAGTGCCACCTCCTGTCCTTCCCTGAGCAGCCTCTCCATGGAGAAATTCCTGCTGCTGTCCGACCTGAGCCTCCCCTGGCCCAGTTCCCTCTCCCAGGACACCTTCCCTGCCCTCTGTGGGGACACCAGAGCTGCTGGCACCGCTGTGTCCCCACTGGCACTGCCCTGTCCCCGCTGTCACTGCCCTGTCCCTGTTGTCACCCCTGTGTCCCCGCTGTCACTGCCCTGTCCCCGCTGGCACTGCCATGTCCCCGCTGTCCCCGCCCTGTCCCCGCTGTCCCCACCCTGTCCCCGAGCTCACCCGCTCCCAGAGGCGCCGCGGGAACGCCGCCCTCTCGATGGTTTTCATGTAGAGGTAGCAGCGACCTGGCAAAGGGAACAAACAACCCCTGAGCCCTGCCCAGAGCCGGGCTGTCCCCGCAGTGCCACCCACGCAGTGCCACCCACGCAGTGCCACCCACGCAGTGCCACCCACGGGCTGGCCGGACCCCAGACCCACCCAGGGTGGGCAGGCCCTCCCAGACCAAACCCAGCCCTTGATCCCCACCCAGAGCACCGAGGGCACAGCCGGGCACTGCCGAGGGCACAGCCGGGCACCGCCGAGGGGCAGAGCCGGGCACTGCCGAGGGGCACAGCCGGGCACTGCCGAGGGCACAGCCGGGCAATGCCGAGGGCACAGCCGGGCACTGCCGAGGGGCACAGCCGGGCACTGCCGAGGGGCACAGCCGGGCACTGCCGAGGGCACAGCCGGGCACTGCCGAGGGGCACAGCCGGGCACTGCCGAGGGGCACAGCCGGGCACTGCTGAGGGGCACAGCCGGGCACTGCCGAGGGGCACAGCCGGGCACTGCCGAGGGGCACAGCCGGGCACTGCTGAGGGGCACAGCCGGGCACTGCCGAGGGGCACAGCCGGGCACTGCCGAGGGGCACATGCAGGCACTGCCGAGGGCACAGCCGGGCACTGCCGAGGGGCACACGCGGGCACTGCCGAGGGCACAGCCGGGCACTGCCGTGTCACCCGCGGGGACGGGGACCCCCAGCCCCTTCCCCAGCCCCTCTCCCCGAGGGCAGCCCCTGCTCCCACCTCTCTCCTCGCGGACCGTGGCGTACTGGCTGTTGGCCAGCGGGCAGGAGGAGCGGTTGCACAGCCCGGTGAGGTTGAACTCGTTCCGGCAGAAGTTCTGAGTCTTGGTGCTGCACAAACGGGCGGGGGAATCAGTGAGGGCAGGGCGGGAGGAGCTCGCTGCTCCCGCAGCTCAGCCCATCCCCTGTGGCTCTCACACGCGGCCGGGGGGCGCAGAGGTGGCGCTGGGGGGTTTGGGGGTACCCGAGCGTGTCCCCCCCGCTCCTTCCCCTTTGGGACCCTCCCAAACTCCCCCAAACTCCCCCAAACTCACGTCATCTTGTAGGAGCAGAACTGCCTGTTCCCCAGCATGCTCCACACCACCTGCGGGGACACATAGCGCCTGAGCCTCCGTGACACCGCTCACGGGCCCCTGTCCCCCCTGTCCCCTCTGTCCCCTCCGGCGCGGCTGTGGCGGGGCAGACCCCGCAAACAGCGGGGAGGGAGATCCCTCCATCGGGGAGGAGATCGGGGCATCTGCCGTGCCCCGAGAGGCGCAGGCACAGCAGAACCGCTGCTGCCAAGGCCCCATTGTCACCCCCCGGTCCTTGTGCCCCCCCCAGCCACAGGGACAGGGACAGGGACAGCGACCCCCGGCCACGTGGGGCGGGCGCGCGGCCGGGCGCTCGACACGGCGCCGAAAGAACGCTCGGACTCACATCGTCCGAATGCATGGTGGCGGTGATGACAGAGGTGGCAGCGGTGACACAGAGGACAGTGGCGGTGACAGCGGTGGCGGTGACAGCGGGGACTGACGGTGCTGAGGGACTCGGCCGCGCGGTCTAGGGCGCCGCCATTACAGGAAAGGGCGGGGCTCGCGAAGTCTCGCGAGAGCGGCGGCCCCGGGGGCGGGGAAAAGGGCGGGGAATGGAGCGGAGAAATGGCGGGAAAAGGGCGGGGAAAGGGCGGGAAAGGGCGGGGAAAGGGCGGGGAAAGGGCGGGAAAAGGGCGGGAAAAGGGCGGGAAAGGGCGGGAAAGGGCGGGAAAGGGCGGGAAAGGGCGGGAAGGAGAGAAGGAGAGAAGGAGAGAAGGAGAGAAGGAGAGAAGGAGAGAAGGAGAGAAGGAGAGAAGGAGAGAAGGAGAGAAGGAGAGAAGGAGAGAAGGAGAGAAGGAGAGAAGGAGAGAAGGGGAGAAGGGAAGGGCAGGGGAGGGCAGGGGAGAGCAGGGGAGTGTCCCCGGTCCCTGCAGCTCTCTCTGGAGCCTCTCGGGAGTGTCCTGGAGCTCTCCCTGCGTCAGCAGGGGTGGGCTGAGGGCTGCCAGGGAGGTTTGTCCTCACCGCCAGCTCCCAGCAGGGCTGATCCCTCCTCGAGCACCGGGATTCCTGCCTGGATCAGGGCACTGGACTGGGATTTCGGAGCTCTGGGATTTCAGAGCTCTGGGATTCTGGAACACCCAGATTTCAGAGCACCAGGATTTCAGAGCTCTGGTATTCCTGCTGGATTGGGGCAGTGGCCTGGGAATTTGGAGCTCTGGGATTTCAGGGCACAGGGATTTCAGAGCTCTGGGATTCTGGAGCACCAGGATTTCTGCCTGGGTCAGGGCACCTGGCTCAGGATTCTGGAGCTCTGGGATTCCTGCCCGGATCGAGGCACCTGGCCCAGGAGCTCTGGGGGATGTTGGGACCAACAGGTTGTGCTCCCTCCTCAGCTCAGGGCTGCCTCCTGCTCTCCGTGGCTTTTCCCGGTGCTGTTCTCCTCCTCCAGGGGCCAGGGGACATTCCCAGCCAGGCTGGTTCCCCCCAGGCAGAGCTGGGTGGGAAATCCCCCCATGCCTGGCGAGGTTTTGCCGTGGGGGCTCTCCCTTTCCTCCCATCATTTCTGTTCTCCTTAACTTCTGACTCTGGACTCCGTGATTTCCCTTTTAAACCCCAACCCGACGCCATCCTTCATCCAGGACATGGAGATTTACTGCAGGGAGAGGGAATAAATCCTGAATTTATTCACCTTTCCTCCTCTGGCACATAAATCTGCCGCTGGGGCCGTTTATCTGCCTCCTGCAGGCCCCAACCCCACCACCAATAACGGCGGATGAGAATATCCCGCCCGGGAATTCCCTGGGGAGCGTTCGAGCGGGAGCTGGAGCCTCTAAATGGATTTCAGGAGCGGAGAATCGAAGGGTCGGGGCTGGAATTTGCTCTCCCGGTGTCGGAGCCGAGGCGGGGCCTGAGCGGTGCAGCAGCACCATCTGCTGCGGGCGCCCGGGGCTGCGGGGCCGGGAGAGATCCCAGCTCTCCTTCAGCCTGCGGAGACCTTCCCCTTTGTTCTTTCCTCCCCGTTTTTCTTAATTTAATCCTTTCTCTGGAGTTATCTGTTCTGTTTGCTCCCTCCTTGGGAGGTTTCCTTTCCCTCTGCCTCGTTGCTCCCCAGGCAGCTCAGGATCACCCAGATCTCTCTGCAGACGCTTTCCCCAAAATATTTCCAGTTCTGAGCCAGCAGGAGGGAGGGGATCGATTTTAATCCCCAACCCGTTCTGGCTCGCTGCTCTGTCTTTCTCGCTTTCTTTCCCTTGGATTTTTATCCTTCTTTTTCTCTGTTTTCCCATCTCTCATTACTTTTATCTTTTTCTCTTTTTTCTTTCCTTTTCCTTATTTTCTTCTTCCTCTTTTCTCTTGCCCTTTCTCCTCACCCCTTTCCTCTTTTGACTTTTCAATTTTTGAGTTCTTATCCACTAACCCCCTTCCTCTTCCCCTTCCTCTTCCCCTTCCTCTTCCCCTTCCTCTTCCCCTTCCTCTTCCCCTTCCTCTTCCCCTTCCTCTTCCCCTTCCTCTTCCCCTTCCTCTTCCCCTTCCTCTTCCCCTTCCTCTTCCCCTTCCTCTTTTTCTTCCCCTTCCTCTTTCTCATCCTCTTCCCCTTCCCCTTCCCCTTCCCAATTTCCTTTTCCCTTTCAGGACCTGGGACAGCTCCGGCTCCGCCCCCGCCGCCGGTGGGCGTGTCCCGTGCGTCCCTGGGCGTGTCCCATGCGTCCCTGGGCGTGTCCCGTGCGTCCCTGGGCGTGTCCCGTGCGTCCCTGGGCGTGGTCCGTGCGTCCCTGGGCGTGTCCCGTGCGTCCCTGGGCGTGTCCCCGTCCCCGCTATAACCGCGCATGCGCGGCCGCCCCCTCACAGCCGGTCCAACATGGCGGCGGTGCGGGCGCTGCGCGGGGCCGTGAACGGCGCCGGGCCCGGCGGGCCCCGCGAGCAGGCGGCGGCGCTGACCCGCGATTTCCTGTCCCAGCCGCGCCTCAGTGAGTGCGGGCCCCGCGGGGGACCCGGGGGGCTGCGGGGAGGGGGAGCGGCCCCGCTCGGCCGCCGCAGCCCCGCGCTGGCCCAGCCGCTCAGAGCAGCCTGGGCTCGGGCTGTAATTAACCACCGTAATTAACGCCGGGAGAGGGGGGATTGGGCAGCGCGCTGGTGACACGGCCTGTCCCATGCCGTCCTGAAGAGCCGGGGTTTGTACCGGGAGCTGGAGGTGGTGGGGCTGGGCTGGAATCTGTGCTTGAACGCTGAATTGAGAAATCGGGTGAAAAAAGGGAAACGCGGGGCGTTGGTAAAATCCCTTTGTGGATTTCTCCTTTGGGAGAAATCAGGGTGTGTGGAGGTGTTTTTTTCTGGCAGCAGTTACATAAAATGGCTTTAGCTGTGCCCTCGATAGCCGCAGGAGCTGCAGGGGTCACGGATCCTTGGGCAATACCCGTCAGGTTTGGGAGCCAAATCCATCCCTGCAGTTCCTGCTCTGAGCACAGGCTCCTGTCGGGGTCGCAGCCAAGGTGACCCCGGGATTTTCCATGTGCATTCCGCTTTTCCCTGAGCTGCCATCGGGCTGGGGCTGCAGAACGTTCCGGGATGGGTTTGGTGTGTCCTGGAGCTGGTGTGGGAGGAGGATTGAGGAAGGAGAGCTCATGAGGCAGTCACGGGGTGAGAGGCCTCACTCAGGGTCAGCTTTTCCATGGCCTGTGGGCTGCAAACCCCGGGGGGAGGCTCTGGGTGGGTGCAGCCCCTCGGGGGCGGCTCTGGGCTGATCCAGACCCCTCAGGGGGGGCTCTGGGCTGATCCAGACCCCTCAGGGGGGGCTCTGGGCTGATCCAGACCCCTCAGGGGGGGCTCTGGGCTGATCCAGACCCCTCAGGGGGGGCTCTGGGCTGATCCAGACCCCTCAGGGGGGGCTCTGGGCTGATCCAGACCCCTCAGGGGGGGCTCTGGGCTGATCCAGACCCCTCAGGGGGGGCTCTGGGCTGATCCAGACCCCTCAGGGGGGCTCTGGGCTGATTCCCGAGCTGATTCCTCTCCTGGATAATCCTGGCTGCCTCTCCCTGCCCAAGGGGCAGTGAAGGGGCAGGGCTCTGTCTCAGGATTTTAGAAGGATTTCAGGAGCAAACCTGAGGGGTTGAGTTTAACCCCAGCCCCCTGAGCCCGGAGCAGTTTGTTTATTGCCTTTAAGAGCTCACATTGTAACAGTTTCAGCCTTTTTATTGCAGGGTAAACACGGGGCTGTTGACAGTGCACACAGCACCGGGGCAGCTGCCAGGCCTGGGGTGGAAGGGAGGCCCTGGTGATTCCCTGGTGATCCCTGCTGGGATTTCTGATCCTCCCTGGGCTCTGCCAGGCCCTGGTGATTCCCTGGTGATCCCTGCTGGGCTCTGTGCTCCTGCCTGGGCTCTGGGTGCCCCCACACTCTGATTTCCCCCCTGGCACAGCCGTGGCTGCTCCTCGTGACCCTGAGGCAGCTCTGACTCAGGATCTCCTCCCTCTGCGGGTCAGGCGATGCCTTTTCCCTGAGCTGACGGCAAAATCCTCACTTGGAGTCACAGAACCATGGAAGGGTTTGGGCTGGAGGGGACTGGGAGCCCGTCCAGTGCCACCCCTGCCTTGGGGACACCTCCTGCTGTCCCGGGGTGTTCCAGCCTGAGCAGGGAACTCCTGTCACGGAGGAGAAAACCCCAGGATCCCGTCAGTGTCACCTCCAGGCAGCAGGAGAAGTGCTGGACACCAAATCCTGTCCCTAATAAACAGAAATGAGCCCCAAATCTGAGCCTGGTGATGGGAATGGGGTGGAAATCAGGCTGTGGGATATTCCTGAGGCAGTGCCTGACTCCTGCCTGGTGCTTTTTGCAGCTTACAAAACCGTGTCGGGTGTGAACGGGCCCCTGGTCATCCTGGACCAGGTCAAGGTAAATTCTCTGCTGTGCATGAAGCTCTGGGGAGGGAGAAGGTGGGAAAGGTGAAATCCTGACTGCTGGGAAACCCCCCAGAGCCATTCTGGAACAATCCTGACTGCTGGAAATCCCTCAGAGCCATTCTAGAACAATCCTGACTGCTGGGAAACCCCCCAGAGCCATTCTGGAACAATCCTGACTGCTGGGAAATCCCTCAGAGCCATTCTGGAACAATCCTGACTGCTGGGAAACCCCCCAGAGCCATTCCAGTACAATCCTGACTGCTGGGAAACCCCCCAGAGCCATTCTGGAACAATCCTGACTGCTGGGAAACCCCCCAGAGCCATTCTAGAACAATCCTGACTGCTGGGATAAAGGGGATTCCTCTGGGAAGGAAAGGAAACAGAGTCTGGTTTTACCAACCCCTGGAACATTGATTAAATCCCAGTGAAAGGAGCCTGTTTGCTTTGTTCCCAACCCCTCTGTTTCCACACCAGTGCTCTGGAAGAGGAAGCTGTGCACACCCCTGGCTTCTTTTCAGGCTGCTCTTAAAGGGCAAAGCTGCTGCAGGTTTTTCTTCTTCTCAGAGGCTGCACTGGGGCTTTCTGCCACTGTTGGGAACTAGAACTGATTCTGGCAGCTCCAACCATGCAAATATTGATTATATTCCTATAAAAATATTGATTATTCCCATAAAAACAGCTTTAACCTGGGGGGTTTCACACCCTGGGGAGGAGTTTGGTTCTGATATTCAATTATCCATAAAACCCGAGTGTTTTCTGTGGTTGGGGGTGTTGATTTTTGTTTTCTGGCCGGGGTTTGATGCCTGTGCCCCCCCAGTTCCCCAGGTACGCTGAGATCGTGCACCTGACCCTGCCCGACGGCACCCGGCGCAGCGGGCAGGTCCTGGAGGTCAGCGGCTCCAAGGCTGTGGTTCAGGTAGGAGCACAGGCTCTTTCCTCATCGTTTGTTCATCAGGATGAGCCCTGAACCGAACCAGACCTGTCTGGAGATGCGTTCTCTTTGAAAGAAAACAACAAATCGCCTGCTTGTTCCAAGTGCAGGTGGCGTCAGTAATTTGAGGAGATTTCTGATAGTGCAATGTGACATTTTCATTCCCCCCTCCCTGGGTCCCTTTCCGCCCTCCCTGGGTCCATTCTCATCCCCACTGGATTTATTTCCACCCTCCCTGGGTTCCTTTGCTGTTGGATTAAAGGAATTCCCTTTATTAAATCCCCTTTATTAAAAAGGAATCCCCAAATTAAAGGAATTTGCAGTATTGGATTCCAGATCAGCCCTGTGCTGGTGTTTCTCCTAAAAAGCTGTTTCCTGTTCATGTTATTTTATGTGAAGAGCTTGGCAGGGGAAAACACTTGAGATCAAAGGAGTTGCACCAGGTTTGGTGGCTGCTGCTGATACAATTCATGAATTTCTTTAAAAGCAGAGTTCTGTGGTGTTTTCTACGCTCTTGGAGCCCTTCACAGAGCAGCTGCTGTTGGTGCCCTGGGGCTGCAGCAGCGTTCAGGAGCTGCTCTGAAGCTCAGAGCTCTGTGCTGTGCCTGGTTTTGATTTTCCTGCTGCCTTTGCAGGTGTTTGAGGGCACCTCAGGGATCGATGCCAAGAAAACCTCGTGTGAGTTCACGGGGGACATCCTGCGCACGCCGGTCTCGGAGGACATGCTGGGTGAGGGCTCACCTGGGGATGGCAGGGACAGATTTATCCACAGTGAGCTGTTTGCACAATAATTCTCATTTTTGTTGCTGTTCCCTGCAGGCAGAGTGTTCAATGGATCAGGGAAACCCATCGACAGAGGCCCCATTGTGTTGGCTGAGGATTTCCTGGACATTATGGGTTTGTTCTTAATCCTTTTCTGAAGGGGAGGAAAGTCAAACCTGGTGTGTTTCACCTTTCTGGATTTACATATTGGGTTTAGAACACAGGCTTTAACCTGGGAGGAGCTTAATCTCATTTTTGAGTACGTATATATCATCATATTCTAATTAAATTACCCAGTGCAGGGAGATGAGGGAGCAGAACACTTCCTGCAATGTTTGGAGGCTGCTCTTTATTATTTGTAGATTTAATTCTACAACACCTCGAGGTGAAATGCTGATAACCTGGCAGGGTTTTAAATCATTCTTACCACTGACATGAACATTGAACACCAGAGTCTGGGGGTGTGAAGGGCTCAGGGGTGACCAGGTGTCATTGTTTGGTGTCACAGTGGGGTTTGTCCAGGGAGTAACGTTGTGTTCTCTCCTAAAATCCCCCAGGCCAGCCCATCAACCCCCAGTGTCGGATCTACCCAGAGGAGATGATCCAGACTGGCATTTCAGCCATAGATGGCATGAACAGCATTGCCAGGGGCCAGAAAATCCCCATTTTCTCAGCTGCTGGGCTGCCCCACAACGAGGTGAGGCCCCAGAGCTGCTCTGAACCTGGGGGGAGTCAAAACCCAATTTAATTCTGGGCTGTGGAACAGCACCAAAGGCCAATCCTGGAACGTTTCTTGCCTAGATTGCAGCTCAGATCTGTCGCCAGGCTGGCTTGGTGAAGAAGTCCAAGGATGTGATGGATTACAGCGAGGAGAACTTTGCCATTGTCTTTGCTGCCATGGGGGTGAGCCCACAGGGCTGGGGGGATCAGGGACAGTGTGAGAGGGGCTGGTCTGAGCAGCTTTTGTGAGCGTGGAATTAAAGAAAGGATGGAAACCCCAAGGGCTGGAAGGGCTGGGATCTGCCTCTGGGGCTGCCTGCCCCATCCTGGAAGTGTCCAAGGGTGGGTGAGGCTCGGAGCACCCTGGGGTGGTGGGAGGGGTCCCTGCCCATGGCACTGGGGGGGTTTTGGGGGCTCCTTCCCACCCAAACCATTCCGTGAGTCCAACACAGCGTGGCTGATCAGGGTGGAGTGTCTCAGACTGGAACTCCACAAGCTGCTCCCTCTGGGAGTGCAGAGGAGCCTGATGGAGGGAGATCTTTGCTGTGGGTTGTTAATGAGCTCATCAGCCCTTAATTGGATGTGAAATGTGCCAATCTAAACCCAGAACTGTGCTTCAGGTGAACATGGAAACCGCTCGCTTCTTCAAGTCCGACTTCGAGGAGAACGGCTCCATGGACAACGTGTGCCTGTTCCTGAACCTGGCCAACGACCCCACGTGAGGGGACACCCCTGGCAGGGGACAGGCTGGGGGGGACACCCCTGGCAGGGGACAGGCTGAGGGGACAGGCTGGGGGAGCAGGGCAGCTGTGGGGACGGGCTGGGGGGGACAGGCTGGGGGAGCAGGGCAGCTGTGGGGACGGGCTGGGGGGGACAGGCTGGGGGAGCAGGGCAGCCGGAGGGGACAGGCTGGGGGAGCAGGGGAGCCAGGGGGACGGGGCTCGCTGGCCCTGCGGGTGCTGTGTGGGAGGGCGTGGTGGCTGCAGCGGTGCAGGTGGGGCTGCAGGTGGGGCAGGGGTGCAGGGTGGAGCTGCAGGTGGGGCAGTGGTGAAGCAGCTCCAGCTGAAATGGTGCTGATGGTGCTCCAGCTGCAACGCCAGTGCAGTTCCAGCTGCCAGTGCCAGCGCTGCAGCCACAGTGCCGGTGCTGCAGCTGCAGTGCCAGTGCTGCAGCCACAATGCAGGCGCTGCAGGGGTGCCCGGCTGTGCCCTGCAGCCGTGCTGAGGCAGGGCTGTGTTGCAGCATCGAGCGCATCATCACGCCGCGCCTGGCGCTGACCACAGCCGAGTTCCTGGCGTACCAGTGCGAGAAGCACGTGCTGGTCATCCTGACAGACATGAGCTCCTACGCTGAGGCTCTCAGAGAGGTGCGTGCTCATTAGGGTGCTAATTAACACGTTAATTGGCAGAAGGGGGTGGTGTGAAGTGAGGAGCGAAGCTGCTGCCCAAGCTGTTGGAATTAATGTTCATTGGGATGGTTGGGAACAGCCAGTGAGGGTTCAGCTGGTCCTTGCCTGGCTGGGTTTGTTTCCCAGATGCCAGTTCCACCCCTGGCAGTGCCCAAGGCCAGGTGGGACAGGGCTGGGAGCAGCCTGGGACAGGGGGAGGTGTCCCTGCCATGGCACAGGTGGCACTGGATGATATTTAAATTTCCAAACCACCCCATAATTCCACGGATCAGCAGTTTGAGACCCTGATTCTGCATTTGCCCTGTCCTGTCACCCATGGCTGTGCTGCCAAACACCTCAGGGGGCTCTGTGTGGCTGCACCGGGCAGGAAGAGGTGCCTGAAGCACCCCAAACCTGGGCATTCAGCGCCTCCCTGGGCAGGATGTGACCCCTGGCCGTGTTTGGTGGCTGTGCAGGTGTCAGCAGCCCGCGAGGAGGTGCCCGGGCGCCGAGGCTTCCCCGGGTACATGTACACCGACCTGGCCACCATCTACGAGCGCGCGGGGCGCGTGGAGGGCAGGAACGGCTCCATCACGCAGATCCCCATCCTCACCATGCCCAACGACGGTGAGTCACTGCCAGGGCCCTCCCAGGGCTGCCCTGGGGGCACACAGACACACACCAGCCCCGTGGCCTTGAGGTTGCCTTAGTGCTCCAGGTTTTGGCTGCTTTCTCCTCAAAATGCTTTGCCCTTTTGAGGCCCGACCCAAGAGCGCTTGGGATTTGTGAGGGAATAATTGCTGGAGTCACCTGGCAACAGAAAGCTGCAGCTCAGTGCTAAGATGGATATAAAAGGGCTGAAAACATTCAAACCATTTATTTTTTTTTTCCCCCACAGATATTACTCATCCCATCCCTGACTTGACTGGGTACATCACCGAGGGGCAGATCTACGTGGACAGGCAGCTGCACAACAGGCAGGTGCGTGCCTCGCTGCTCACAAGGTGCTCAGGGTTATTCCCGTTTTTTAATGACTCCTGTTAATTGCTGGCTGGTGTTTTCCCCCCAGATTTACCCCCCCATCAACGTCCTGCCCTCGCTGTCCCGGCTGATGAAGTCGGCCATTGGCGAGGGGATGACCAGGAAGGACCACGCCGACGTGTCCAACCAGCTGGTGGGTGGAGAGTCCCTCTGGGGTGGGGGCTGCCTTCCTTGGGCTGCCCAGCTGGGATCCAGAACATTCCTGAGGCTGCTTTAGTGCCTTCAGTTAGAGGCTGTGGGTTTGAACAGGTTAGAGAGGAGGGAACAGCTGAACTGTGGGGGGTTCACCTGGAGGAGCTCCAGGGAGAGCTCAGAGCCCCTGCCAGGGCCTGAAGGGGCTCCAGGAGAGCTGGAGAGGGACTGGGGACAAGAGATGGAGGGACAGGACACAGGGAATGGCTTCCCACTGGGAAAGGGGAGATTGGGGTGGGATTTTGGGCAGGAATTCCTGGCTGGGCTGGAATTCCAGAGGAGCTGTGGCTGCCCCTGGATCCCTGGCAGTGCCCAGGGCCAGGCTGGGATATCCTGGCCCGGTGGGAGGCGTCAGGGCGTGGCAGGGCTGGGATGAGCTGATTTGGGTCCTGGCAGCCCCTCCTGACCCCTTTCCCCTCGCAGTACGCCTGCTACGCCATCGGCAAGGACGTGCAGGCCATGAAGGCCGTGGTGGGCGAGGAGGCGCTGACCTCGGACGATCTGCTGTACCTGGAGTTCCTGCAGAAGTTTGAGAAGAACTTCATCGCTCAGGGTGAGGCTCCCAGCGGGTGCCAGCGGGGCAGGGCCGTGCCAGGGCTGCCCGTGGCACTCCCTGTCCTTCTGTCTGTCCCTCTGTCTGTCCCCTCAGGGCCCTACGAGAACCGCACCGTGTACGAGACCCTGGACATCGGCTGGCAGCTGCTCAGGATCTTCCCCAAGGAGATGCTCAAGAGGATCCCCCAGACCACGCTGGCCGAGTTCTACCCCCGGGATGCCAAGCACTAGCCCGGCCGCCCGCGCCCTGCTTCGCCAGACGCTGGTTTGGTTTCCTTTTCCCTGTGTTAGTGTTTCCCTGTCGCCCTCCCAGCTCCAGCCAGCAGCAGGTGACATCCGCTGAGAGCAGTTTGGAAAATGTCCCTTCTCCCCCAGCCTGCGTCTCCAGGAGGGTGTTGAGGCCAGCTCGAAAAATGTGCAATAGCCACCGTGAGGTTTGGGCTTTGAAATGAGGCTTTTGTGGGGTTTTCGTGGCCAGAAATTGCAAATCTTCACTTCCAAACCGTGGGTTAGAAAACACGGGAGAGGAAATGTGACTCGCAGGATTCCTTGGTGAAAAATGCGAGTTTTTAACCAGGGCTGCACATTCTGGAAGGTTTGTGTGAACTGAGGACAGGGGGGTGGCACTGGGGACTTCCCCACCAGCAAAGGTGGGAAAGTCCTTGTCCTTTCAGAGGACAAAGGCCAGTGAGGTGCTACCTGAGAGCAGCAGGATAAAGCTCAATTACTGAATTACAGCTTTTAAATTGAAGTTTGCAGAGTAAATTCCCTCCTTCACCCTTTTTTTTTTGGTTGAATTCTGGAGATGCCAAACAGGACCAGCAGCTCAGCAGTGTCACCACAGCTGTTGGTGCTTGTGCTGCTGCTCCAGGGGATCCAGAGAGGTGAAACCCACCCCAAAACCTGCCTCAGCTTTTAAACCACGGCCTGCCCTGCACCAGGCACAGGAGCTGATAAAAAAGGCAGCTTTTATTGTGAGAAAGGATATTCCAAACCTGCTCCAGGTGTGCCGGGCCGTGCCGTGGCTGGGGCTGTTGTGGTTTTGCACTCCAGGCACGGATTTGCCTCAGCCCTGGGCTCAGCATTCCCGCTCTGCAGCCTGGCTGGGCAATTCCGTGTTGTTCCCTCTGCAGCGGGTTCAGCCGAGGCTGCTGCCCGCCGCCGCTGCTGCTGGCACAATTCCACAATTCCACGCTTCTTCCAGGCTTCCCTGTAGTCTGAGCTCTGCTCTGGCTCACCAGAGCATGTTGCACCTCCCTGCACGCCTTCAGGCCCGTCTGGGAAGGTGCTAACATGACTGGAATGTGCTAATTCCAGCTTTCCCTGACGTCCCCGTGTGTGCAGTTCTCTGGTTTGTTCCGTGTTCTCTGTGGCTGCGACAGCTCCTTGATTCCAGTGCATTCCACCCAAAGCTGTGCCCAGTCTCTTTTTTTCCTGAGGTCAGGATGGGAGGGCGGAAGCGTTGGCATGAAAATACTTTAATGTAGAGAATCTCTAAATAAATTAAATATGGAAGGTGTTGAACAAACTGCATTCTAAGGGTGAAAAATCACTTGGGCTCTTGGGCTGGGGTGTCCCTGTCCCCAGGGATCCTGGGAATGGGATTGAGGGTCCCTGGAGCTGTGGCTGAGGAGGAGGAGGGTCTGACCTTCAGCCTCACCTGGCAGTCACGGGGAAAGGCTTTGCAGGAATGTGCAGGGAATGTGACCCCTCTGTCCTCACATCCTCCCTCCCCACGGGCAGTGGGTGCTGGGGGAGGCTTGGAAACCTTAAAGTGAAGGAAATGATCTTTATTCCCTGGTTTGGTTGGGATTTGGGGCATGATCAGCAGAGGGGAGGGGGGTCAGGGTGACCCCGACCCCCTCCCCTCCCCTGGGCAGGGCCCCCCGGGGTTAGGACAGAGCCTGGCCCAGGTGGGGACAGCCTGAGCCTGGCACAGGGCCCTGGAAAAGGGGAATGGGCAAACAAACCTGGGAATGGCCAAACTCAGGAATGACCAAACCAAACCCGGGAATGACCAAACCAAACCTGGGAATGACCAAACCAAACCCAGGAATGACCAAACCCGGGAATGACCAAAGCCAGGAATGGGCAAACAAACCTGGGAATGGCAAACCCGGGAATGACCAAACCAAACCCGGGAATGGCAAACCCGGGAATGACCAAACCAAACCCGGGAATGGCAAACCCGGGAATGACCAAACCAAACTCAGGAATGACCAAACCCGGGAATGACCAAACCAAACTCAGGAATGACCAAACCCGGGAATGACCAAAGCCAGGAACGGCAGCCCAGCCTTGGTTCCCCTTCCCTGCAGGCCCTGGGGCTCAGCCCAGGGTTCCCCCGAGGAGCTGCTCGGTGCTGCGGGATGCACAGAGGCCCTGGGGCTGTCCCTGTGTCCCCTGGCAGTGTCCCCTGGCAGTGTCCCCTGGCAGTGCCACGGCAGCTCCTGGCACGGCTCGGCCCGGCCCGGGGGCAGCAGGTACCGGCTCACAGCCCGTGCTGCTCTCCCAGCTGCCGCCGCCGGACGGTTCCAGGCCGGCTGCTTTTTTAATTCAGATTTTTTTATCCCATAATGAGTAACGAGCACCGCCCGGGGGCTCCGCGCCTCGCCGAGGGCTGGCAGCCGGTGCCTGCCACGGGCACACGCCAGCTGTCCCCTGGCTGGGGCGGGGAGGGGACAGCGCCGGGCGGGTCCTTGCCTGCCCCGGGGCTCGGGGCCGGTGGCAGATGCGAGGCAGGGCCGGCTCCAGGCTGGTGGGCAGAGCTGCGGGCGCTCATTTGCACATCAAAAGCGGCTTTGAGCACCAGACCCGGCCCTGCGAGCGCGGGGTGGCTCCGATCGGTTCTGCGTCCCGGGCAGCGCCGCGGACGGGCTGGGGCTGGGTTGGGTTTGGGATTTGGGTTCGGTTTCGATTTGGGTTTGGGGTTCGGTTTGGGTTTGGGGCTGGCTCTGCCCTCCACACAGCCACACACCCGCGCGGTGCCGCCGCGGCGTTTTAAGGAGATGCAAATCGGCTTTTCCCCGTCTCGGGGCTCATTTGCATGCGGTCATTAATCCAACGATCCCGCGGCAGCTGCAGCGGGGCTGGGGCAGCGCAGGGAGCCCCGGGCCGGGGGATGCTCCAGCCGGGCTCCTGCTCCTTTTGCCCCCCAAACCTGAGCCCGCGGTGTCCCCGGTGGTCCCGGAGCCACCCCGGTGGTGCCGAGGGAGCCCTGGCCTCACCCGGGGCTGATTTCCCCCGGGATTACCCGGCCTCGCTGCTGCTCTCCCGGTTCCCATCCCGTGCCAGGTCCGTGCCAGGGAGAGCACAAGGCTGGCACGGCTCTGCCTCAGCAGCAGCTTCAGGAGGGAGCAGAGCTGGGATCAGCCCTGGGTTTGGGAGAAGCGGGGGGCTCAGGCTGGATTATCCCGCCCTCCCCGATCCACCCCATCCCTGCTTTTCCATGCTCGGGCTATCCCCGCTGCGGAGCAGAGATAACTCGGGAAAAAGCAGGGCCAGGTGCAAGCTGTCCCCAGAGGGGACCCTGGCGGGCTGTGATAAATTCGGGGGGCTGGAAAATCCCCGGAACGCCGCCGAGCACCCGAGAGAGGCTGGGGAAGTTTTAAAAAATTTATTTATAAATAAAAACATAAAATTAACCAGTAGTTTACATCAGTCACCAGAAAGAACATACAAAAAAAACGACAAAAAAAGAGAAAACCTGCAGAAAAATAATTCTCTGTCGGGGCTGGGGCTCCCAGGCGGAGCACGCAGCCGGAATGCGGCAGCACACGGAGCGGAGCTGTGCGAAGGCAGCACGGAGGCCTCTGGAGGTCACACCACAGAGCTGGGGACACGCTGGGGACACGCCTGGGGACACGCCTGGGGACACGCCTGGGGACAGGGACGGCGCCGCCGGGGCAGCGGCAGCGGGGATGGCCGCGCTGGGGCGAGCTCGGGAAGGGCTCTGCTCGCCCGCCCGGGCCGGGGCTGTGCCCTGGGGATGCCCGAGGTCCCCGCCGGCCCCGGTCCTGCGGCGGGGCCGGGCGGGGCCGGGCAGGGCCGGGCGGGGCTCGGCCCCGGCTGCGCCCGCGGGAACCGGAGCGCGGCTTTTACCGGTGGGGCGAGGGTGGGGATCGGCTGGGCAGTGCCAGGACAGGCTGGGCAGTGCCAGGTTCAGCTGGGCAATGCCAGGAGCTGGGCAGTGCCAGGACAGATTAGGCAGTGCCAGGAGTGGCTGGGCAGTGCCAGGACAGGCTGGGCAGTGCCAGGTTCAGCTGGGCAATGCCAGGAGCTGGGCAGTGCCAGGTTCAGCTGGGCAGTGCCAGGAGTGGTTGGGCAGTACCAGGAGTGGTTGGGCAGTACCAGGACAGGCTCGGCAGCGCCAGGACAGATTAGGCAATTCCAGGAGTGCCTGGGCAGTGCCAGGCCCAGCTGGGCAGTGCCAGGCCCAGCCAGGAGCCCTGGGGCAGTGGTTTGGGGTGCTCAGGGCCGGGCACAGAAGGCACAGACTGGTTCCTGTGTGCCCCTTTCCGGGCTGGAATGGCGCGAGGGACGCGGAATTTTGCACAGCTTGGAGCCCTTGGCCGAATTGGCGGCGTTGGGATTGTGCAAGAACCCCCTCTGTGAGCCCTGGAATGGGGCAGTGGGTCAAGAATTGCAGCAAAATTCTCATTGCACTGGCACGGGGGGCGCGGGCTGGAGCCCCCACCCCACAAACCGGGCCCTGCTGGTTCCCTCCCCAGCCAGGGGGACACGAGGGTCACCAGCAGCGCCACCTCATCATCCGTGGAGCCACTCGCCGGTGGCAGGAGGATGTTTTAAGAGCTGGGGTAGAGATTAAGGTGGAAGTGGCTGTTTTGGGTGTCCTCTCCAGCTTCCCTTGGCGGATCCCGCGGGATCCGGGCCCGGGAGGAGATAAGGCAGCCGGGGGTCCCGGGGGGGACAGCCCCAGCGAGTGCGAGGCCGTGGGGTGAACACAAACCCCGCCCTTGGTCAGGCCGTGGCGGGGACGTTCCTGTGAATCCTCGGATCCGGGAAAAGGGACGGAGTCCTTGTCCGTGAGAGCTGGGAATGGCGGGCAGGGAGGGCTGGGAGTGCTGTGGGTGCAGTGCAGGGTGGGCTGTGCTCGGACTGAGCGGGGATTCCGGGGTTGGGGCTGGGGCTGTGTGCGGGTGGGACCTTCCTGAGGCCCGCAGGGGCTGGCAGGGGGCATGTGGCAGTGGCAGGAGGTGGCTCTGTGCTCCCACGGCGCTGGGAGTGGCGCCGACGGAGGGTGAGGAGGAGGAGTGGGAGCTTCCTCCAGGGCGCTGGGGCAGATTCCTGTCACAGGCAGTCGGCAGGACTGTGCTGTGCCACCCCTGGGGCTGTGCCATCCCCGGGGCTGTGCCACCCCCGGGGCTGGGCACACACTGGGACAGATTCCTGTCACCATCAGTGGCAGGACTGTGCTGTGCCATCTCTGGGGCTGTGCCAGGCCGGGCTCCCCCGAGCCTGGCACGGAGCATCCCCTGGGCACGGATGGCAGGGAATTCCCTGGAGCCCTGGTCCCCGGGGCAGAGGGGGCGGTGTCGGGGCAGGGGAGCTGCGGGCACGTCACCATTGGCACGAGTGGCTTGGTCACCTCTGGAACACGACGGGCGGCGCAGGGACGGGGGGACACGGCTCAGCTCGGCTGTACAGGGGGCCCGGGGCTCTCCCGGGCTGCGAGGAGGGGCCGGCGGTGGAGATGTCGAGCAGATCTGGGCTCAGATCTCAGCTTAGATCCTGGCTCAGATCTCAGTGCAGATCCCGGCTCAGATCTCGGCTCAGATCTCGGCTCAGATCTGGCTCAGATCTCAGCACAGATCTGGGTGCAAATCTCGGCTCAGATCTCAGCTCAGATTTCAGTGCAGATCTGGCTCAGATCCTGGCTCAGATCCTGGCTCAGATCCCGGCTCAGATCTGGCTCAGATCCTGGGTCAGATCTCAGCTCAGATCTGGCTCAGATCTCGGTGGCGATGATGTCCTCGTAGGGGACGTCGGCGCCGGGGATCTCCAGCTCGATGGGCTCCTTGCCATCCTCGCCCGCCGCCAGCTGCTGCAGCATCTTCTCCAGGCTCTGGTTCCTCTTGTACATGTGCAGGTAGCTCTGCTGCAGCTGCTTCTGGTAGTGGATCACCTTCTCCTTCTCCTCCTTCCACGTCTGCCGCTCGTGCTGGAAGCTGCAGCTCATCTGCTCGTTGTTGTCACGCTCGGCCTTCAGCTCTGCCCGCAGCCGCTCCAGCTGCCCCTGCAGGGCCTGGGCATCGTCCCCGCCCGGCCGGGGCCCCTGGCGGGCCTCGCTGAGCTGCTCCCGCAGCGCGGCCAGCTCGGAGCGCAGCTCCAGGATCTCCTGCTCCAGCAGGTTCACCTTCTCCCGCAGCAGCTCCGACTCATTCTTCTTGCGCTGCAGCTCGTTCTCGCACACCTCCAGCTCCATGGCCTTGGTGCGCAGCGACACCTCCAGCTCCTGCGCCTTCACCTCCAGCCCCTCCATCTTCAGCCTCAGCTCCTTCAGCTGCGCCTTCAGGCTCAGGATCTCCGTGGTCTTGGTGGTGAGCTCGGTCTGCGACTCCTTCAGCTGCTGCTTCAGCAGGGAGATCTCCCCGGATTTCTGGCACACCTGGGGGGAGTGAACGCCCGGGTTAGGGCTGGACAGGGGGCACCCCGTGTGAGCTGGGCACAGCTGGGGCACGTGGAGACCCCGAATTTAACTGATTCACGAGTATCTATTGCTGATTTAATTAGAATTATTTATAGTTAACATTACTAATACCTCGTGTTGGAATTTCCAGCAGATTAACGGTGTTTGCTCAGCCATTCCAGGGAGTGAGCAAATTAAGCATTGAGCGGAAGGTTTTACTACTCCCTAACAAACAGCCAAGGCCAGCCCGAGCAGTTCCTATTTCCTTGTGGGAAGGCAGCTTTACTGCTCCTGTGGGGCAGCAAAAGCCCGAGCTGGGGGCCGGGAATGCGGAGTTATTTCAGTGCCTGAGGGGTTTTGTGCTGTGCTGTTCCCTGGGTGAGGGGAAGGGTTCAGAGGGGCAGGGAGAGCCTCAGCCCAGCTCCCCTGGGCACAGCCTGGGGCTCTGCGGGGATTCCACACCCATCTCCTACAGCCTGGGGGTCTCCTGGGATTCCACATCCATCTCCTACAGCCTGGGGGTCTCCTGGGATTCCACATCCACCTCCTACAGCCTGGGGGTCTCCTGGGATTCCACATCCACCTCCTACAGCCTGGGGGTCTCCTGGGATTCCACACCCATCTCCTACAGCCTGGGGGTCTCCTGGGATTCCACACCCATCTCCTACAGCCTGGGACGCCCCTGCTGGGTGCAGGGAGATGGGAAGGGCTGGGGGCTTTGGAACCCTCCCCCCTGTGCCCCTCACCTCCCACTGCGTCTCCTCCAGCGCCGGGGCGAAGCTGGTCTTCTCCTTCTCGTAGGACCTCAGCTTGGTCTCCAGCAGGTTCTGCTCCTTCATGAGCTTCTCCAGCTCCTCCCGCAGCTGCTGCTTCTCCTGCTGCAGCTGGAACACCTGCAGGTGCAGCACCTGCTGCGTCCGCTGCGTTTTCTGCGAGGTCTGCTTCAGCTTGCTGTTGCACTTCTGCTTCAGCCCCTCCAGCTCCTCCTTGCAGCGCCGCTGCTTCTCCTCGTAGGCCTGGCAGGAGCTGATCTCCTTCTCCTCGAAGCTTGACTGCAGCTCCTGCAGCTCCCCCTCCCTCTCCAGCAGCTTCTGCTCCAGCTCCTGCACGGTGCAGTCGTCGGTGGCGAGGGGCGAGCGCACACAGGCGCTCTTCTCGCCGGGGTGGTGGTGCTGGGGGGCCTTGCCGGGGTTCAGGATCTTGTTGCCGCCGTCGGAGAAGGACATGGCCTTGAGGCTCATCATGTTGCTGTCCTGGATGACGGCGCACTGCAGGATGTTGTGGGCAGAGCCCCCGAAGCGGCTCAGGGGGCCCATGGGGGTGACCAGGGGCTCCAGCTGGTAGCTGCTGCTGGTGCTGTGCGTGGGCAGGCTGGACATGGAGTTGCGGCCGGAGTCGGAGAGGCCCCCCGAGCACGGCAGCGGCCGCAGCTCCTGCTCCTTGCCCTTCTCCGGGGGGTGCAGCTGCGGGCCCAGGGGCCCCCCGGCCTCGGGGGACGGGTGCAGGATGGCCCCGGAGCGCGGCAGCACCGGCTTGAAGGCCGTGGGGCGAGGCAGCGGCTTCTCCCCGGCCTGCCAGGGGAGAGCAGAGCCCGTCAGCGCCCACCCGAGCCGATCCTCGGTGCCCTCACACCCCCTCCGCCCCCCGGGACGGCACCCCCGCGGTGGGACAGCGCCCGTGGCCCCTGAGGGCTCAGGGGATGCTCGGGGGATGCTCAGGGGATGCTCAGAGGATGTTTGGGGGATGCTCGGGGGATGCTCGGGGGATGCTCAGGGGATGCTCGGGGGATGCTCAGGGGATGCTCGGGGGATGCTTGGGGGATGCTCGGGGGATGCTCAGGGGATGCTTAGGGGGATGCTCGGGGGATGCTCAGGGGGATGCTCAGGGGGATGCTGCTGGCTAAAACTGCTTTGGGAATGAAAGGATCCAACCTCCCAAGAGCAGAGGGTGGCAGAGGCCCCCGGCTGCCCCTGTTTCCCCTGATCTGCCTCACAGCCCCGTGGCGGGACCTGCAGGGAACTTTGGGGACAGACAGGACATCCCCCCACTGCCAGAGCCGCTTTTCCCCCTCACTCACCACTTCCAGCTGGCCGGGGAAGGGCATCAGCTTCTGCGGCGTGGGCGTGCCGAAGTCCAGCCCGCTGGTCCCGGCGGGCGCGCCCAGCTCGCCGCCCCCCAGGGCGGTGTAGTCCGGCCGCTGCTGCGAGCCGTGCGCCTTCTGGCTGACCTTGATGTAAAAGAAATCTTCATTTTTGCTGCTCTTGGAGCCGGCCTTGTGGCCCGGGTCCTGCGAGAAGCCGAAGCGCAGCAGCCCGTCCGAGTAGCGGTTGAGCTTCTTGAGGTGCGAGGATTTGCGGAGCCGGTACTGCGAGGCGCGGCAGTGCTTGCTGTGGAAGCTGTGGCCCGAGATGAGGCTGCTGACGCTGCCCATGCTGCTCCCGGATCATAGCAGAGCCCTCGGGGCGGCCGGGGGCGCCGAGCCTGCGGACACGGGGACACGGGGTCAGCACGGAGGAGCCACCCGCGGGTGGTGGCAGAGCTCGGGTTTGGGGGTTTGGGGGCTGAGATTTTCAGGCTCTCTGTTCTAACAGGCCCTGACCCTCAAGCAATCCCTCCATTTCAGAAGCCTCTTCCACCTGAGGCCGTGGGAGAGGCTTCCAGAACCGAGCGGTGGCACCGGGCTGCTGTGGGGCTGATGTTTCTGGGGCTCAGAGGTCTCAGCCTGCTGGCAGCTGCTGACTTTTTTCCCCGAGGGAAAATCTCTCAAGAAAGCTTCTTCCTCCCAGCGCTTCTCTTAACCCGCCTGCAAAGGGGCTCCGCGAGGCTTAATTAGCGTTAATGGCTCTGGGCACTCGAGGGGATGAGAGGCGCTGTGAGTGCCGCGGTCGGGGCGCTCTGCTCACCCGCTTCGTTGGGAGGGGGAAAACAGAAATAAAATAAAATAAAATAAAATAAAATAAAATAAAATAAAATAAAATAAAATAAAATAAAATAAAATAAAATAAAATAAAATAAAATAAAATAAAATAAAATAAAATAAAATAAAATAAAATAAAATAAAATAAAATAAACCCCGGCCCCTGGTGGCCTCCGCCACTTGGCTCTGATGGGGATGCGGATCCACCTCGGTAATTAGGGCCGAGCTGGGAGAAGGGGGAGGGCACGTCGGTAGAACGAGCCGGATCCTGCTCTGTGCTGTGCCTGGAGCAGCTCAGAGCTCCCGCGGGGCGCTCCAGCCCTCTCCAGAGCTCCCCAGACCGAGTTCCCGCGGTCCAAGCAGGAATCTGGGGGTTAAAATGGGGGTGGGAGAGGCCTGGAGGGGTGCAGGGGTGCAGGAACGCTGTGCCGGGGCCTCCTCCCTGCCCCATCCTCAGTCCCAGAGTCAGTTCTCATTTTCCCATTTCTCTTCACCCACTCCTCTCTTTTCCCACTCCTCTCTTTTCCCACTCCTCTCTTTTCCCTCTCCTCTTTCCCCTCTCGGCTCCCGCTGCTCCCGGGACGGTCACAGCTCCCGGGGGATCACCGGGGCAGCCCCTGGGGGGAGCGTGGGGGGTCCTGGGGGCAGCTCCCCGCCAGCAACAGGGGCAGAGCCCACGGGATCGGGGGAGAACACGTGGATTCACCCACTCGGGCTTGTGAGCGGCATCTCCTGCTGGCAGCCGTGCCCGCCCCGCACGTGGGAGCCGCTCGCCCGCCCGGCGCCTCCTTCCCCCGCGGGCGGCACCGATTCCACCTCACCCCCTCAGCTCTTCCCCTTCCCCACCGCAGCTCCCCCGCGCCTCCCCGGGCCGGTCAGGAGCCCTCAGTTCCTCCCGGGCCTCGGGGTGCTGCTCTGCTCCCTCCTGCCGGTCCTGTTCTCCCCCCTCCTCCCCTCTGGAATGCCAGCGCTTCCTCCTCCTTCCCCCCCGAGCTCTCGCCCACTCCTTCTCCCTCCTGGATTATTTATTATTCATCCTCGCCGTGCAGATGCTCCCACACATTTAGGTGTTTGTTGGGAGGCGCACGGAGAAGGCAGAGCAGCTGCCGAGAGCCCGGCTCGGGGCTCAGCCTCCTTCCCCTTCCCCCGAGCGCTGCCAGGGGCTGTGGCCCTGTCCCACTGAGTTTGGGGACAGCGGGAATGCGGCCCTGGGGGGAAACCGGGCATCTCCATGGTGAAAAGCGCTACCTCGGCTCAGTGCAGAGCTCTGAGTGCAGCATCCGCACTGAGCTGGGCTTGGGAGCTGCACCAAACCCGGCCTGAGCCCCCAGGACCCCAAACGCTGCTGAACCCCCCGGGCTGAGGAGACAAAGCCGCCCTGGGCTCTGTGAGTGCCTGCCCGGCTCTGCTCCAGCTCCTGCTGCTCTCCCCGCATCCTCCTGGGCCAGGCTCTCCAAACTCTGCTCCTTTTGCTCCTCAGACCCTGCCGGTTTTCCTCTCCAAACCCTGCCTGTTTCCCCCTCCAAAACCTGCTCTTTTTGCCCTCCAAACCCTGTTCCTTTTACTCCCCAAACCCTGCTCTTTTTGCTCCTCAAACCCTGCTCTTTAAGTCTCCAAACCCTGCCGGTTTTCCTCTCCAAACCCTGCTCTTTTTGCTCCCCGAACAAAGAGCAGCCCCCAGGGCCCGCAGAGCCCCGGGCGCAGCGCACCGAGCCCCCAGCCCGTGCCCGAGCCCCTCCCGGCGCTGCCGGGGCTGGATTCAGCCCCAACCCGGGCAGGCGCCGGCTCTCGGTGCTCCTTTGTGCCTCGGGGCCCCACAACGAGCCCTTCATTCACTGCCGCTCATTGTCCCGGCTCATTCAGGGCCGCTTTGACCGCGGGCCGGCGTGAATGGAGCACAAAGCGCTCCCCGTGCGTCCCGCCCCGCTCTGCCATCAGCCGGGGAGGGGGACACTCGTCGAGAAGAATAACCCGCCTCGATTACACGTTCCAGGCACTCGAAGGGCGCGGGAGTCCATCACACTCCGCGCCGTGCCAGCGAGCACCGGGACAATCCGCGCCCGCCGCCCGCCGGGGGAGCCCGCGGTGGCGGGGCCGGGTGGGCTCCGTGCCAGGGTGGCACTGCCACTGTCCCCTGCCAGCTGGGCATCCCTGCAGGCCTGCGGGGAAGGTGAGACCGCTCAATAGAAAAAAAAAAGAAGGCCCAAAAAAAAAATTTAAAAGGCAATTTGCATCGCAGCGGCGGCACCGGGTCCTGCGGGAGGGTGGTTCGGGTCAGGGTCACTTGTGTCACCCTTGCTCCTGCTGGGAAGGGCAGAAACGATCGCTGAATTCAGCAGCGGCTTCGGGAAGGAGCCGCGGGCACCCGAGGAGCGATCGGGACGCGGGTCCCGCCCGGGCTGTGCCAGCGAGCGCCGCGCCGGGCGGGCGGGGAAAGCAACCCCGGGGGAACCGGGGCAAGGCCGGGGAGAGCACCCCTGGGCCGGCGAGAGCATCCCCGGGGGGACCGGGGCCGGGCCGGGGAGAGCAACCCCGGGGGGACCGGGACAGGGCCGGGGCTCCGAGCTGCGCTGGGGCACGGCGGGAGGGGTTTCTGCGGCTCCCGGTGATTCACAGCCCGGCTCCGGGGCTGGGGAAGGGCCGCGCTGCCCCGGGGCCGAGCGGGGGGAGGCTCCCGGCCCTGCCCGGGGACGATTGCTCAACCCGGTGTCAGCAGCGTCCCGTGACTCCCCAGCAGAGCCTCCCGTTCGCTCCCTGCGGCCTCAGCCCAGCAAATCCCGGCCTGGGGAAGGGATCTGCTCCTCTCCCCTCTGCCTCGCAGCCCCCCGGGGACGTGCGAGTGACACAAGCGCTGGGAGGCTCCAGCAGCTGCGGGATCCCCCGGGATCCTGCAGGGATCCTGCAGGGATCCTGCAGGGATCGCAGCCCTGGGGAGAGCCAGGCGTGAGGAGAGGGCTGGGAATGGCACTGGGGAAGGTTCTGTCCCCGGAGGGTGCTGGGCTCTGCCCAGGGGGGCCCCGAGGCTGCCGGAGCCCCAGGGATGAGATTATCGGGGGTCCGTGCAGGGCCAGGGGAGGGGCTCTGATCCCCGCGGGTCCCTCCCAGCCCAGGACACTCTGTGATTCTGTGATTAACCCTCTGCAATGCCCCCAGATCGTGAGTGATGACCTGAACCTCCCTTGCTCCGTCTCCTCCTGCCTGCCAGCCCGGCCGGCCTCGGAACGGAGTCCCCAAAATCTGTTCGGGAATCTGCTGCTCCCAGGCCAGCGCTGGAGCTGACCCTGCGTGTGCCCCGAGCCAGGAGGGGTTTCTGGGGCCCAACCCCGAGCCAGGAGGGGTTTCTGCGGCCCAAACCCCCCGACTTCTCCCCACGCAGCTGCGGAGAGCTCCAGAGCCCAGAAAATCGCTGCATTTTGGGGAGCTGGGCTGGGAACAGCCCCGGCTCCTCCTGACCCCGGGCAGGGGCTGCTCCCCTCTGGCTCCATGGGCTGGACGCTCCCTCCTGGGTTCAGGGCAGCCGGGAATGCCCCAGGGGCTCGGGGATTCCTGTTCCTCCCACCTCCAGCCCCTTCCCCTCCTCCTGACACCAACATTTGTGTGAATGAACCCCCAGCCCTGCCTGTGCCCTGCCCACAGAGCAGAACCCGAGTTCCTCCTCGCTCTTTTTTGGGTTAAATCCACCCCAGGCCCCCCCAGCTCGCAGCCCCGGCCCCACCACGAGCCGGACCCCCCTGTGCCCCCCGAGCTGCCCGGCCCCGGTCCCGGTGCTGCCGCCGGGCTTCGGGAGCGCGGTGATTCACGGAGCACCCACACGAGCCGCGTCAGCCACGCTGGGTACAAAGGGAACGCGTGTGAGACACCGTTAAATATTCCTGGGGCGGAGAGCAAGATCCTTTCAGCTCCCGTAATTCCTCCCAGCATCTGGCTTTTCGCGCTAATGAGCGACTGAGACGGCAATTAGAGCCCGGCTAATTGGCAGCGCAGAAATGCCGCTGGCTGCTCGGGGACACCTGAAGGGTGGCGGTGACACTGCGTCCAGCCCGGGGAGAATTCACCGAACCTGGGGGATAAATTCACCCAGCCCGGGGAGTGAATTCACCCAGCCCGGGCAGTGAATTCACCCAGCCCGGGGAATGAATTCACCCAGCCCGGGCACTGAATTCACCCAGCCCGGGGAGAATTCACCCAGCCCGGGCAGTGAATTCACGCCCCTCCCGTGCCAGGCACCCTCGGCCCGCGGGGAACAGCCACGGCACCAAATCTGGGGGACAGTTTGAGAGGCTGTGGGTGCCAGCGGGTCCCCGAGGGGACCAGAGCTGCAGGTGAGGGGCGGCCCCTCCTGCCCGCCCCCCCCCGCTCGGGCTGCGATATTTTGGGAGCCGTCTGGGGCTGGCAGGTGGTGCCGGGGTGGTGACAGCTGAGCTCGGCTTTCACTCGGGAGCCGCCAGGGCCCTGCTCACGCTGCTGTTCCCGACCCTGCCCGCGCAATCTGCCGGGCTGGGAGCTCCGGGCGGCTCGGGGATGGATCCTGGGACTCCTGCCCGGCTCCGGGCGGCTTGGGGATGGATCCCGGGGCTCCTGCCCGGATCCGGGGGGCTCGGGGATGGATCCTGGAGCTCCTGCCTGGCTCCGGGGGGCTCGGGGATGGATCCGGGAGCTCCTGCCCGGCTCCGGGGGGCTCGGGGATGGAGCCCGGAGCTCCTGCCTGTGCCGTGCCGAGCCTGGCAAGGCCGGGCATCCCACACTCCTCCCGCACTCTGTCCCCGCGGTCTGCCCTGTGGAAAGGCTTTGTCTGCCCGGCTAAAAATAGCAGGGACTTCGTGTAACTCGAAGGGAGCCTGAAATGCTTCTCCTGCCAGCTTTGAGCTTCCACGTGGCTCCATCCCCTGAATTATGGATAAAACCGGGCTGAGGGGCAGCAAACCCATCTCCCTCCATCCACCAAACCCCCAAAAGCTGCAGGAAACGCCTGGGCCGAGGCTCTTTGTGCTGCACAACCCCCCAGGCACGCGGAGGGGAGCAGCATCCTCCCCGTGCACAGGCAAAATTTAGCAGCGGTGCTCAGGCTGCCATGGAGACGGGGCCGTGTTTGCAATCCCCGCGCCTTTTATTGTCTCTCCCCCTCTCCCCGAGCGGCTGAGAAGCAGCCAGGAGCAGCAGGGCTGGCACTGCCCCCCTGGCACTGCCTCCCTGGCACTGTCCCCCTGGCGCTGTCCCCCTGCTCCTGGTGCCCTCCTGGCACTGCCCCCCTGGCGCTGTCCCCCTGGCACTGTCCCCTGCTCCTGGTGCCCCCCTGGTGCTGTCCCCCCTGCTCCTGGTGCCCGCCTGGGTCCCCTCTCTGTCCCCTCACCCCTCTCAGGGCTGCTTTGGGCACCCCCTGCCCGTCTCTGGGCACCATGAAGGAAATTTGGGCTGCTCTCGCTGGGCCTTGCTGGGTTCAGACGGGCACCGAGAGGGGCACGGAGCCACCCCTGCTGTTCCCTCCTGCCTGGACGGGAACAGGGGGGACAGGGGCGGAAATTGGGCTGGTTTGGGGCTTTTTCCTAAAGCCAAGGGCTGGGCACTGCCCGAGAAACAGGAGGGGAGTAGCTGGCCCTGGCAGCAGCTGAAAGCCCCAAATCTCCATCCCCAGCCTGAGGAAAACCAGAGCCTCTCCCAGGCAGGGCCTAAAGGTCCTCCTCAAACTGAACCCCAGATCTGGGCTGGGCTCTGCTGTGGTTCCTCCTGGGCTGCCCCTCCCTGTCTGTGGCACCAGTTACACCCCAGATTGTCTAAATTTGGGGATTTTTGTGCCCCTGCCTGGTGCTCAGAGCTGGGAAAAGGCGAAAAGTGCTCGCTGATGAGGAGCCAAGCTCAGCCCTCCTGTGAGGAGCATCTGCTGCCTCTGTCTCCTCACCCCCGGCTCCTCTCCTGCTTCCCAGAGTGTCACATCCCATCCCAACGCTCCAAAGCAGCAGCAGAACGGGGAAAAAAAGGAAAAAAAGAAAAAAAAGAAAAAAAAGAAAAAAAAGGCAGATTCAGTTCTGGCTTCCTGTTTTGCTCTTCCTCTCTCTCGCAGGCTTGGCCCGTGGTGAAATCCACCCCTTTAATGCCTGGCTGCCAAAGAGAGCAGCTCTCCCAACGGGGAAATGTGCATCGAAGTTGCAGGGAATATTTAATTAACCTTTCAAGGAGCTCTTCCCTCAGTGGCTGGCGGAGATGTCACTGGATTGTTCCGAGGGCTGAGGGCAGGACTGGGGAGGAGCAGGAGGAGGAAAAGGGGCAGGTAAAGATCCAAACCTGGATCCCGAGCTGGGACCTTGGGGCTTGGCTTGGGCAAGGAGCCAAATCCCCCAATCCCCTAAATCCACAGCCCTGCATCCAGGAAAGCTGGGAGAACCCCCAGGGAACGCTCGGGGTGGCAGCAGGGACACTTGGGAGGCCTCTCCTCCTCCAGGAAGCTCTGGCTGCATCCCCCCATCTCCCAGGCCTTGGGGGTTCTCCCTTCTCCCCAGGTCAGAGCTTGGGGGGCGAGGCTCTCCCATAAATTAAAAATGTCCTTCTGGCAGGGGCTGCCTTCTGCTGCTGCCACGAGGGGATCAACGGGAATATCAATTCCGTAATTATTTCAGCAGGAAAAGTTCTGCCTGTGAGGAAGAGGAGGCAGAGGAGGAAGGTCTGGCTGGGAGTGCTGCAGGGGGAGGCAGAGCCGCAGGTTCTCTGCTGCAGGAATCCCAGAGCAGCCCCTTCCCCGGGATGCGGCTCCCCAAATCCCGGGAAGAAAAAGAAAATCCGGGAACGCCCGGAGCCTCCCTGCTGGCACGGGCTTCTCCCGGGGCAGGGAGCGAGCACAGCCCCGGCAGCGGCGCAGGGAATGCGCCACGTGCCCGATCTTTGTGCATTCCCTGCTATTTTTAACTAATCCCGAATGGAAACGCCGCTCGCAGCCGCGGCCTCGCTCCTTCCCCGCTGCTCCGCCTGACCCGGTGCTCTCGGATAAATCTCCCCGAGGGCAGCTGGCGAACGCGGGACACCGAATAAATCAGGGCAGGGGGTGGATTGGAGACCTCCCAAGAGCCGGGAATATTTATAAACACGCCGGGCAGGGCTCAGGGGGGACAGGGAAAATAAAAAACCCCTCCAGGTTTCCTGTGGGGGCTGAGCTCTCCCTGAGCGTGCGGGGTGAGGGTCCCACGGCTCTGCCAGGGGCCGTGCGGGGCCGCGGCCGCGGCTCTGCCAGGCCGGGCTGCTCCCGGAGCAGCGTTAGGAGCAGTTTTAGGAGCAGTTTTAGCAGCAGTTTCGCAGCCGCTTTAGCAGCACTTCCCGGAATAGCTGCGGTGCTACTACGGTTTCACACTTGGCCACGCAGCGCTGCCGGTGGCCCCGGGTGACTCGGTGGCCCGGGAAGGGGCCCTGCAGCTCGGCTCTGCCTCTCGGGGGTTTTTGGGATGGTCCCAAGGATCAGATTCGTGCCCCAGCCTCGGCCGGGCCCTGCTCTGGCCCTGCTCTGAGCTGCCATCTCTGCGTGCCGCGGATGCCTCACCTGCGCCTCACCTGCGCCTCACCTGCGCCTCACCTGAGCGTGACTGGGCCTGCCCACTGCACACTGAGCCCTCCCGAGAGGGGAACAGAGGGATCTGGGGCCGGGCAGGGAGCAGGAGGTGCAGGAGCAGCGGCAGCTCCCTGGACAGACCCTTGTCCCCTCCACTGCCACCTTGTCCCCGTTGTGCCCCGCACACCTGACACGGGAGGCGGGCCCGGGCAGCCCCCGGGCCGGGGCGGCTCTGGGGGCTCTGCAGGGGCTCGGGGCTGTTCTGGAGCTCTCGTTCCGCTGCCTGAGCCTCGCCTGCCTTCGCCTCCCCCCGCTGGGCAGCGCTGCTGGCGGGGAGCGGTGACTCACGGGTGGGTGGCACCGAGCGGCCCCGGCCCGGGCCCGCGGCCCCGCCGGTCCAGGGGGGGCTGGCCCGGGCCCGGGCACGGCGGGGGCTGCCAGGGCCGGGGGTTCCGCAGCGGGAGCAGCCCCGGGGCCGCGATTGTGTCGCCGAGCGCCCTCCTGCAGCTGCCGGTAATGACCCCCAACGTTAATTGCCCCCAACGTTAATTGCCCCCAGCGCCGGTGGCGGGGGTTTGGCACTCGCAGGTCTTTGTGGCGCTCATTAACGGCCCCGGTGATTAACCGGGCCCGGGCCGGGCGGCTCCGCAGCCCCGGGAAGAGCCTGGCTGGGACACAGGGGCGAGCTGGACACTGCAGGGGACAGAGGGTGACACTGGGAAAGCCTGGCTGGGGACACAGAGTACAGAGGGTGACACTGGGAAAGCCTGGCTGGGGACACAGAGTACAGAGGGTGACACTGGGAAAGCCTGGCTGGGGCACAGGGGACGGAGTGTGACACCTCTGGCTGGGGCACAGGGGTGAGCTGGACACTCCAAGGGACAGATGTGCCACTGGCCGGGGCTGGCGTGGGAGGCAGGGCTGGGCAGGGATCCCTGCAGCTTCCCGGGAAAGGTGAATCCGTGTCTGGAGCCGCGGTTGATAACGGGGGAGGGTTGGTGTTGGTTTTTTTTTTCCTGCTCGTTTTCCTCTCGCCGCAGCCTCCGGTGAGGAAAACGAGCTCTGGGGAGGGGTTTGGGCAGCCATGGGAACTCCCCTGGAAACGCTCGGGCCTGCTCCAAAAACGGGCCCAGCACCGGTCCCTGCTGGGGAGGAGAAGGGCACGGGGAGAGCAGCAGGGACAGAACCCCCCCTGGCCGGGGGTGCCCGGGGCTCGGCGCTGCCGGACGGGTCAGCCACGGGGGGTGGTGGCAGAAGGGGACAGCAGGAAACCGATCCCAAACGGCCCAGGAGAACGGGAGGGACAGCGGGGACGCGGCTGTGCCACCCCTGCAGCCGGGACCCGGGCCAGGGGCACATCCCTGGGGGGAGGGATCAGCACTGGGGGGTCCCGCACGACCCCGGGGGCTCTTCTGGGTGTGGGACCCTCCTGCCACAAGGGGAGGGGGCCCGAGCCGTGGGAAGGGACAGCAGGGACAGCCCAGGCCGTGTCCGGCCCCTCCAGAGATGTCACCGTGCAAAGAACGCTCGGGTGGCCGAGCCGGGGTGGGAATGTCGCATGCCAGGACGGGAATGTCGCGTGCCGGTGCGGGAATGTCGCATGCCAGGACCTGTCCCCGTGCTCGGTGCCCCCGCGGAGCCCCGGGCTGCGCAGAGCTGTCCCCGAGCTCTCGGTGTCACCGGGGGTGAGCGGTGGCCGCTCTCCAGCGCTGCTTTTCCAGGCGGGATCCACCCCCGGCTCTCCCCGCGGGAGCTGCGCGGCCTCCGGGCAGCGCTGCCCTCCCTCCCACGCCTTCCCCGGGCCGCAGAGCCGGGCTCGGAGCGAGGGCAGCCCCTCGGAGCCCCGCCAGCGGCGCTGCCGCAGCCAGGTGCGGGTGGCATTTCCCGCACGGGTCCCCGCGCCAGGCGCAGCCCCCGCGTTTGTTCATCCCCTCCCTCCCACCCACCCACCCGGGCCTGCCCGCGCAGCTCCAGCGGCGGAGAATTCCTGCGGGAGCAGCAGCCCCTTCCCGGGATGGCTCCGAGCTGATGACAACAAACCAAAGGCATCCGCTCCTTCCCTTCCTTCCCCTCTTCCCGGGGCTCTGTAACCCGAGGCAGCCGCACCGAGGTGCTGAACAGGCAGAATTTTCTCGCTGCCGTGTGAAAAGAAGTTTTCCAGACTTCAGAGGGAAGCGAAAAGCCAGAGCTGAGCCCCGGGGGAGCCTCGGGCGGGCAGAGAGCGGAGGGAGCCGGGAACGGGGCCGAGTCCGGCCTCACTCCCGGGCCGATCCCGGCCCTTTGTGACCGAGCCCGAGCCCCGTCCCCGATCCCCGAGCCCCGTCCCCGCGGCAGTGCGGGGCATCCCCGGGGCCGCCGTGCCCGGCGGGGGGGTCACCCCGAAGCCATCGCGCTGTGGGGAGCCCCGACCGCGCATCTCAGCCCCTCCGGGTCCCCTCGGTGTCCCCGGTGTCCCGTCAGCGTCCCCGCAGCTCCCCTGGCAGCGTCCCCCGGTGCCGCCAGCGCTTCCCCCGCGCGTCCCCTCCGTGTCCCTGCCCGGAGCCCCCCGGGTGTCCCCGCGGTGTCCCCCGTGCCCACCTCGGGTGGCCGCTGGCTCCTCGGCGCGGCGCGGGGCTCCGCGGGGCTCCCGGAGCCGGCCCGGCCGCAGCATCCCCGGCGCGGCGGCGGAGGAGGAGCCTCGGCCCCGCGCCCGCGCACCGGGCCCGCCCCGGCGCGGCCCCCGGCTTTGTGCGCCGGCCCCCGGCCCCTCCTCTGCGCCCCCGGCCCCTCCTCTGGGCCGGGGCTCGGGAGAGAGCGAGGTTTGCTGCTGGCTGTGCGGCAGATACTGCGGGAGAGGGGAGAGGGAAGAGGTGCATTTGTGGATGTGTGGATTTGTGGATGTGTGGATTTGTGCATTTGTGCGTTTGTGAATTTGTGTATTTGGACTCTCCCGGCGCTGGGGCTGGGGCCGGCGCCCTGGGAAGCTCCGCGGGATCGGAGCCCAGAGCCCGGGGGAAGCAGCCAGAGCGGGGCACCCGCCCGGCCGGGGAAGGTCCGGGCTGAAGTTCCTGTTCTGCTGGATCCGGAGCGAGCACTTGGAGCAGAAATCCCGGCCTGGGGTGTGCACAGCACAGCCGGAACCGGTGGCACCGACAGGGACACGGTCCCCGGGCCCCGGAGCACCGGCAGCGCCCTCGGTGGGGCTGGGGACTGCTGGGCCGGGGGGGCCCGGCCCCTCCCGGGCTCGTCGGAGTGCGAGGGACGCTCTAAGGGAGCCCTGAACGTCCCGGCCG
The DNA here is from genome assembly GCF_021018805.1 of Prinia subflava. Lineage (NCBI taxonomy): Eukaryota > Metazoa > Chordata > Aves > Passeriformes > Cisticolidae > Prinia > Prinia subflava. Next base: position 1,364,352 of record NC_086275.1, on the reverse strand, counting down.
GATCAGTTCAGGCCGGGCCCCGCTCGGGCTGTGCTTGCCCGCAGTGAGCTCTGCCCTGCCGCTGCTGCCCGAGGCATTTTGCGGTGTCCGCGCCGTGCCCGCGGCTCCCGGGCAGGCTGGGGCCAGGCTGGGGGCGCAGGGACCTCCCCACCTCCCTCCCGTCCCTGCTCAGAGCCCGGGGGGCTGCTCGCCTCTCCCCCCTCACCTGCCCGGGCTCTCCCTGCCCGCAGCTCTCCCGCCCGCGCTGACGCAGCGCTCAGGAATCCTCCGGGCAGCCGGCGGCGCATCTGGGCCTGTCCCGGCACGGAACGGCACGGCCGGAACGCGGGAGGGAGGATGGCCCGGGCCGGGACAGGATCCCAGTGCAGCTCAGGATCCCAACACAGGATCCCTGTCCCAGCACAGGATCCCAGTGCAGCACAGGATCCCCGTTCCAGCACAGGATCCCAGTGCAGCACAGGATCCCCATTCCAGCACAGGATCCCCCATTTTTTGGAACGAGAGGACTCCAGGCCTCAGGAACAGGGTCTAACCCAGTCTCGCACTGGGCTGCTGGGTGGGATTGGGATCATGGTACCCCACGGCATTGGGATCATGGATGGTGTCCCACAGCATTGGGATCACGGTGTCCCACGGCATTGGGATCATGGTGTCCCACGGGATTGGGATCATGGTGTCCCGCGGATGGAGCTGCAGCCCGGGCAGGCTGGCGGAGCTCAGCTCTGGGGTTTGCTCCTCTGCCCCGCTGGGAGCGGAGCCATCACCGCAGGAAGGGGCGGGAGGGGTGACCCCAAATCCCGCCCTCCGCCCCCCGTGTTTGACAGGAGCGGGACGGTCCTGGGGGGTGGAGCCGGGGTGAGGTCTGGGTGATTTCTGTGATTCCTGTGACTGATTTCTGTGACTGATTCCCGTGATTTCCCGTGATTTCTGTGATTTCTGACTGATTCCCGTGCTTTCCGTGACTCGTGGCGCTGTCTCTCGGCACACGGGATCCACCCCCTGCCTTTTTTGGGCGCCGTTTCCTGGCGGCTCCCTCGGTGCCTGCGCCGGGCTGAGCAGCGCTCCCGCAATCCCTGCGAGAGCAGCGGCGGCGATCTGAGATTGCCGGAGCTCCGGAGGGAACGGGAGGGAGAGGAGGGAGAGGGGAGGAAGGGATGGAGGAGAAGGAGAAGGAGAAGGAGAAGGAGAAGGAGAAGGAGAAGGAGAAGGAGAAGGAGAAGGAGAAGGAGAAGGAGAAGGAGAAGGAGAAGGAGAAGGAGAAGGAGAAGGAGGAGAAGGGAGGGAGGAGGAGGAGACAAAAGAGGAGGAGGAGGAGTAGAGGGAAGAGAATGAGGAGGAGGAGAAGGAGGAGAAGAAGAAAAAGGAGAGGGAGAGGGGGATTTGTTTCCCTGGAGAGAATTCGGGCAGGGAAATGTTCCCGGGCCCCGCTCAGCCCCGGCAGCTCCGGGTGGGCAGCGAGTCCCTCCCTCACCCCTTCCACCCCTCCCTCCTCCATCACCCCGGACGCAGCCCTAAGTGGATTTGCATGGATGCAGGGAATAAAATCCCTCATATTTTAGTACAAAGGAAAAGCAGAAATGACAAAGACAGAATTTCTCCCCTCTCCTCTTTTATTTCCCCTCTTTTTTTACCACGACCAGATTATTTACAAATCCGTTGAAATTGGATAGAACTCGGTTCGTGCTCGTTTGCTGCTCGGGGAGGGAATTACAAGATAATCAGATCAGTGATAAAAGCAAGAAGTAGGTGTGTGTTTAATGACTTTTTCCCCCACAGAGCCATGAAGGAAGATTGGAGGAGTGAGGCAAAGGCTGGGAAAGGAAACAAAACCTCCAAAGGCTCTGCGGGGCTGGAGGGCTCTGAAGGCAGGGAAATCAATATTACCTGGATTTTTCCAGGTGGATTTGAAACAGATCCAGGCCCTGGATGTGAGGTGGGAAGTGCTGGGGGACAGGGAAGGGACAATCCCCAGAGCTGGGGTCACACGGGGGTGTCACAGCTCTCCTGGTTTGGAGGGTGGGTTGTGCTTCCCAAAACCACAGGGGCGGGAATTTCCCTTCCAAGTGGAGAGAAAGGAGTTTTATCTGGGAGGTGAAGTGCTCCAAAACCCTGCTCCAAAACCCTGCTCCAAAACCCTGCTCCAAAATCCTGCTCCAAAATCCCGCTCCTGGTCTGGGGAGGGAGCTGAGGGCTGGAATCTCAGTGGAGGAAGGTGGGAAGGTGAGGGGGGATCCCAAAGACAGGGGGGAGCTGGAGCTGGATGCCACAGCTGGGGCGAGAATTGGGAATATCAGCAGGTCAAATATCCCAAACTCTCTCATCCCAGCCCTGGTTTCACAGCTGGGGTTATTTTTGGGTTATAATTTATAACCCAATTTATAATTGGGAATATCATTGAATGAGATATTATCCCAAACTCTGTCACCCCAACCCAGGTGCTCTGGAGCAGAAGTTTATTCTCCTTTTCAGAGAGAAAAGTTTTCTCTCGTTTTCCTCCTCAGTCTTTTCCTCCCCCAGCTCCTCCTCCTCCTCCCCCTGCTCTCATTACTCACCGCTTATGCAATTCTTATCTCCCGAGCAGCAAAAGCCGTTCCTGGGCAGGAGCGAGCCCGGCTGACTCTGCCTGCCTGGGATTCCCCCCCAGGACGGCTCGGGGCGCTCTCCTGCTGCTTTCCAGGGAAAAAAAACCGAGGGAAAAGGGCCTGGATATCCCCAGGGGGGTTCAAGGCTCTGCTCTTCGCTTCTGCTCCATCGGCCTCCAGATCCAAATCCTCCTCAATAATTCAGCAGAGCTGCTGCACTCCGAGAGTGAATAATTCAGAGCTGGAGGAGGGAGCGGGGTTCTGCCAGCCTCGGGAGCAGGGGCTGCTGCAGCCCCTCCCAGGGCAGAGCTTCCCTTCCCTTCCCTTCCCTTCCCTTCCCTTCCCTTCCCTTCCCTTCCCTTCCCTTCCCTTCCCTTCCCTTCCCTTCCCTTCCCTTCCCTTCCCTTCCCTTCCCTTCCCTTCCCTTCCCTTCCCTTCCCTTCCCTTCCCTTCCCTTCCCTTCCCTTCCCTTCCTTCCCTTCCCTTCCCTTCCCTTCCCTTCCCTTCCCTTCCCTTCCCTTCCCTTCCCTTCCCTTCCCTTCCCTTCCCTTCCCTTCCCTTCCCTTCCCTTCCCTTCCCTTCCCTTCCCTTCCCTTCCCTTCCCTTCCCTTCCCTTCCCTTCCCTTCCCAAACCTTCCCAAACCTTCCCAAACCTTCCCAAACCTTCCCAAACCTTCCCAAACCTTCCCTTCCCAAACCTTCCCTTCCCAAACCTTCCCTTCCCAAACCTTCCCTTCCCTCTGCCCCGGGATTCTCCTAGTGGGAAAGGTGGAGGGGCTGGGGACTTGGAAGGGAGAAAGTCCCACCTGGAAGGGAGGGAAATCCCACTAAGCTGGAGGAGAGCTCGGGAAAAATGAGGATTTCTCCAACAAAAGGGCTGGAATTGGGTTCAAAGGCCCCTCGGGGATGATTTGGGGAGCTCGGGGCGGGAGCACCCCGAGTTTCCTGCGGGATCTGGGGCAGGCAGAGCCTCTCTGGGGGCTCTGGGACCCTCCGGGGTTTCTTTATTTCCCTCTCCGGGCTGTGAAAAACCCATTTGGCTGCGCTGTTGCAAATTCGAAGCCCTTAAACCAACTTAAATCACTGCTAAAGAGGAGCAGTAATTCCGGGATTTATTGAGCCAGGGGCTGCATAAACACGGATTTGAGGCGGTCTCACTAAATCAGAGCCAGGCCGGCAGCAGATTTTCCTCTCTGCTTATTCTCCAGAGCCCTTTAAGCCGGTTTCAGGTTGATTTAAGCCCAGCCTGGGCCGGGGGAGGCAGGAGAGCTGAAATTCCCATCCCTGGGAAAGCAGGGACGCTCCAAACTTGCCCAGCCCAGTCCCAACCTGGACCTGCACCTTTATTCAATAAAACCAGACCCAAAATCTTCTAAGAAAATGCCATTTCCCCCCCAAAATCCCATCCCAGGACTAGTTTTTACCCTGGAAAAGTGGTTTTTTACTCTGGTAAGTGGGTTTTAGTCTGGAAAAGTGGGGATTTTTCTCCGAATAAGCAATTTTTACTCTGGATAAGCGGGGTTTCCCCTTTACATCTGGAAGGAGGAAGAGCTGAGGGTCGGCCCGCTCTGCCCTTCCTCATCCCGGCTTTTCCCGGCTGGAATGAGCTCGGACCCGAATCCCGGCTCCGCTGCAGGACCCGCCTCGCCCGCCAGAGGCTGCTGGTGCTGTTTGGAACCGTCCCTGATTCCAACCTCATCCTCTGCCGGATTTCAGCCTCATCCTCTCCTGGATTCCAACCTCATCCTCTGCCGGATTCCAGTCTCATCCTCTGCTGAATCCCAGCCTCATCCTTTCCTGAATCCCGGCCTCATCCTCCCCTCAATCCCAGCCTCATCCTTTCCTGAATCCCAGCCTCATCCTCTGCTGAATCCCAGCCTCATCCTTTCCTGAATCCCGGCCTCATCCTCCCCTCAATCCCAGCCTCATCCTTTCCTGAATCCCAGCCTCATCCTTTCCTGAATCCCAGCCTCATCCTCTGCTGAATCCCAGCCTCATTCTCTCCCAGATTCCAGCCTCATCCTCTCCCAAATTCCAGCTTCATCCTCTGCTGAATCCTGCCTGCAAGGGATCCACCCTGCCTGGGATCCATCCCAACAGGATCCATCCCGCTGGGAGCCAAGGCGGGGATATTTGGGTGTCTGAGGATATTTTGGGTGTCTGAGGATATTTTGGGTGTCTGAGGATATTTTGGGTGTCTGAGGATATTTTGGGCTGGAACTCCCTGGCAAGACCCCCCGAGCCTTTGTTCTGCCCTCTTGCATTGGTTGAACCCCCAAGGAAAGGCCCCGTGGAGGTTTGGGAGCTCCATCCTCCCCAAAATCACGGGAAAAGCGGGATCAGGGTCAGGGAAGAAGGGAGGAAGGGAGCGAGGAAGGGAGCGAGGGAGGGAGGGAGGGAGGGAGGGAGGGAGGAAGGAAGGGAGGAAGGAAGGAAGGGAGGAAGGAAGGAAGGAAGGAAGGAAGGAAGGAAGGAAGGAAGGAAGGAAGGAAGGAAGGAAGGAAGGAAGGAAGGAAGGAAGGAAGGAAGGAAGGAAGGAAGGAAGGAAGGAAGGAAGGAAGGAAGGAAGGAAGGAAGGAAGGAAGGAAGGAAGGAAGGAAGGAAGGAAGGAAGGAAGGAAGGAAGGAAGGAAGGAAGGAAGGAAGGAAGGAAGGAAGGAAGGAAGGAAGGAAGGAAGGAAGGAAGGAAGGAAGGAAGGAAGGAAGGAAGGAAGGAAGGAAGGAAGGAAGGAAGGAAGGAAGGAAGGAAGGAAGGAAGGAAGGAAGGAAGGAAGGAAGGAAGGAAGGAAGGAAGGAAGGAAGGAAGGAAGGAAGGAAGGAAGGAAGGAAGGAAGGAAGGAAGGAAGGAAGGAAGGAAGGAATCGCAGCCTGGAGGGGATTCCCAAGCCCAGCTCTGTTCAGGAGGAGCCGGGAATGTTCCTGCCGGGAGATTTATGGGATGTTTAACTGCTCTCCCCTCCCCGGGGGTGTTTATTGGCATTTCTTGGGATAACTCCAGCTGTTCGGGAGCCTTCCCGTGCCATTAATGCCCTCCCAGGATTAATTAGGGCTCGAGCCAAGGGTTTGCTCTGGGAAAACTCCTCCGAGGGCTCCTGGCCAAAGCGGGAAGAGATTCCTTAGGGGAGCAAAGGGAAGTTTGATATCCTGACGTTTTCACCCCAAATCCCCAAATTTGGGGTGATTTCTGACAGCAGAGTGACCCCGGTGGCTTCAGAGGGAAGTGCCCTGCGGCTGTGGTGGCACCTGGGGCAAGGCCACCCCTCCTGGAGGGACAGAGCCGCCTCCCATCCTGGAAATCTGGGAATTTCCTGCCTGGAATTCTCTCCCGCTGTGCAGGAGCAGCGGTTTTGCAGTGGGGAGAGCAGGGATTGCTGCTCCTGATTTTCCCCCATATTTTCCACCCTTCCCTCTCCACCCTGCACATTTTGATCCCGTTTTTCCTCCCTTATCCCCACAAGTTCCCGGGCAGAATCCACAGGCAGTGGGATTATGGATTCCTCCCTCCTGGAGAAAAGGGGTGGTTTTTTTGTTTTTTTTTTTTTTTAATATTTTTTACAAGGCTTTTATCCTCCCGATAATAAATTAAACTCCCATTTTCGCTCCTGCTCGCTCCTCGCCCTTGAATTCCCCCTTTTCACCTGAGTGGAATTTTCGCTGGAGGTGTTTAATGCCCCTCTAATCCCCGCACTCCCAGGGGGGCACCAAAGCTGCTTTACAAACCCATAAATCCAGCAGGATAAAAGTGCATTTTCATTATTCCTGCTGCCGTGAAAGTCCCAAAAAAAACCCCCGTGGCCTAATGTGATGCAGTCAATAACAAATTTGCTTAATGGCCCCACTTATCCTGGAAAAGCGCCTGGAAAGGGATTTGTGGGGATGGGGGGAGCACCCCGAGGGTGGGGGTGTCAGTGGGGGTCTCCCAGAGTGGGGTTGGGGTCACCCAGATGGGTCTGAGGGGCGCCCAGATGGGTTTGGGGTCCCCCAGCTGGGTTTGGGGTCACTCAACCAGGTTTGGGGTCACCCAGTGCGGTTTCAGGGACACTCGGTGGGGTCTGGGGTTGCCCTGATGGATTTGGGGTCATCCAGTGGGGTCTGGGGGTCACCCAGTGGGGTCTGGGGTCACCCAGCCGGGTTTGGGATCACCCCGATGGATTTGGGGTCACCCAGCCGGGTTTGGGGTTGCTGTTCCCCCCTCAGGGCAGCTCCATCCCCTCTCCCTCCCTCTCCCTTCCCTGGATTTCCCCCAGCTCCGCCCGGGCCGTGTCCCGTCTCTGGGATCTTTCCCGGGATCTTTCCAGGGATCTTCCCCGGGATCTCTCCCGGAATCCTGGGAAGCGCCGCCGCCGGGCCCGGGGCCAGCCGGGCTTTTGGGAATTGGGGAATTGGGGAATTGCGGGCTCGGGCAGCGCTAGGGGGCAGGAGTCAGTCGCGCACAGGGAGGGATGCGCTGCTCCGGCCCTGGGATCGCGCTCCGGGCTGGGATCGCGCCAGCCCAGGGCCAGGAGGCGCCTCGGGGGCCAAAATCCTCCTCCGGCCGGGCTCCGGAGCTCCCGTCCCGATCGAGGGTGCGGGAATGGGGATTCGGGATTCGGGATTCGGGATTCAGAATTGGGGATTTGGGATTTGGGATTCGGGATTCGGGGTTTGGGATTCGGGATTCGGGATTCGGGATTTGGGGTTTGGGATTCGGGGTTTGGGATTCGGGATTTTGGATCCTGATTTTATCCTCCAGGTCCTCCCTGGGCGCCGGGCGAGGAGGATCCGGAGGTGCCCCCGGGGTCGGGGACGTGGGGACGCAGCTGCAGCCCGGCCCCGGCCGGAGGGCACTGGAGAACATCTGGGCAGGGCAGGACGCGCAGCTGCTCCCTGCAGGAACATCTGGAGACCTCCTCCCCTGGATCCGGGATGTGCAGCCACAGACCCCACACCCGGCCCTGCCCTGCCCTCCCTCCCCTCCCTGCCCTCCCCTCCCTGCCCTCCCTGCCCCCGCTGGGCTCGGCGCGGCCGGGGAGCGGCCGCCGCTGCTTTGATTGACTCGCAGATCAATTAAAGCAGCGCGCGGACAGATGGAGGGCTCGGATCCTGAATTTTCCCCCCGATCTCCTCCTCTCTCGCTCTCCGGGGGCCTTTCAGGTTAATTGCCCTGATCTCTCTCTGCCTTTTTGCGCCGGCCCTCGAGGACTGTCTGGCAAATCCTGCCCTCGGCGGGCGCTGAACCCGGGCCGGGAGGAGGAGGAGGAGGAGGCAGAATTGATTTGCTCCATCAGGCAGCAGCAGCTCCTGTCACTGTTTAATTCTCGGTTCAAGCCCCGTGGAGAATGCAAACGGCTCCGCTGCTCGGCCAATTTACAGCCCTGACAAGCTGCGAAACAACGAAACAACCAAACGACGAAAAGACGAAACGACGAAAAGACGAAAAGACGAAAAGACGTCTTTGTTAGCGCCGGGCGGGCCGGGGGGCCCCGAGGGCGGCGGAGGAGACACGGGGAGGAGGAGGAGGAGGAGGAGAAGGAGAAGGAGAAGGAGAAGGAGAAGGAGAAGGAGAAGGAGAAGGAGAAGGAGAAGGAGAAGGAGAAGGAGAAGGAGAAGGAGAAGGAGAAGGAGAAGGAGAAGGAGAAGGAGAAGGAGAAGGAGAAGAAAGAAGAGGATGCTGTCTCTTCTGAGCTCACTCTGCCCGCACTGCCCCTCTCTCCAGCCCCTCCCGCCCCTCCCGAGGGGCTCTGGAAGGGCTGAGGGTGGGAATCGCCCTCGGCGGCGTCGGAGCTGTGCTGGAGTTGTGGTCAGCGGGAGGGGCTGCAGGCACCGAGCCCCCCACAGCTGCAGAACGACCAGAGCAGAGCCAAACCACACAATCCCCAATTTTAGGTGTTTTAGGTGGCTCCTTTGGGGTTTGGAGAGTTGGAGAAGAGCGTGGGTGCTCGGTTCGAGCAGGAATCCTCCTGCAGCCACCCAGGGAGGGAGGAGGGAGGAGCTGGGGACGTGTCCAGCTAAATGACTTTTAAAATAATTGAATCCCAGCGTTTCTTACTCAAAACCTTTCTGCCCCAAGGCTCCAGCACTTCTCCTGGCCTGGGAGCATCCAGAGCCCCCGTTAATGTGATCAGGCTGCAGCAACCCCAGGCTGGAGCCAGGGCCTGAGAGCGAGGTTAAGTAAATTATCTCCCAATAATGACAAATCAATTATGGGTGCTGCGCGCGAGGAGGATCCACCTGTGTCCGAAAATCACCAAAATGCACCCAAAACACCCCGGGAGTGATCCAAGCACAGAGAGAGGGAATGGATGGATCCTCACCCTGCTGCTGGTGAAACCAAAAAACAGGGAAACAAACCCAGAACCATTCTCGGTGTTGATGAAGTGATTTTATGACGAGATTTTTGCTTTTCTTTATGTCTTTTTTCTGCCTTTTTTTCTGCCTTTTTTTCTGCCTTTTTTTCTGCCTTTTTCCTGCCTTTTTCCTGCCATGAGCCCGGCTGGGAGGCGAGGTTGGGGCTGGGATCTGCTCCCAGCACACGGAGCTCAGCCCAGAGCTGGGGCTCGGGTTTGGGGTGCTGGGGAGGGGCCGGGAGGCTGCTGTGACATCTGTGTGACACTGGTGACATCTGCCACCCATGGCTGGGCGGAACAGATCCGCAGGGCCCTGGGGAGGGGCTGGGAATCGCTGCCAAGGGCAGGGATGGCCTCGTTTGCCACCAGCCCTGGTGGCTTTGTGGGGTCACCTCGTGCCCCCCACCCTCCCCCTGCCCCTTTGGGGACCCCAATTCCCGCTGTGCCATTTTTGTGCCAGGTGGGCGTCCCTGATTTGGGGACATCAGTGGTGCTGACAGCACTGATGGGGACTTCTCATCAAGCAATTAAATTAGAAAAAAAAACTAAAACAAAAACAACAAGAAACCAAAAAAGGGCCCAGCTTGTTCTGAAGCACAAAGGCAGCAGCAGCATAAATTACCGTGTGCAGCTTTGGATGTTTACTCCAGGGATTCCCAGGGGGGATAATTAGGGAAGAGGCACCGGGAGATGCTGCCACATCCCTGGCCCGGTCAGAACCCCTGGATGAGGCAGAGCATCGGGGAGGGGAGGGCTGATCCCTGCTCTGCCCCGGGCTCGGGGCCTGTGATCTCCCGGCTGGACTGATCCTCGTTAGCTGGGATCCCAATTAGCTGCCCGTGATCGGGGCTGGAGCAGTTCTGAGCAGGGATTGGGATCGGGATGCAAATGAATCCCTTCACCCTGCTTTCCTCCCACAGGATGGGATTTGTGGGATTTTTCCCTTCCCCAAGCCCCAGGACACGGATTTGGGCTTTAATTCACTTTTTCTCAGTTATTGATGAGGAAATTCCCCCCTCTGGTTCATCCTGAGCTGCCGGGATTTGGGGTCAGGAGCTGATTCCCATTTTTCCTCTGGGAATTTGCTTTTCCCATTAGGACTGACCTGGAGCCGCTGTTCCCACAACCCAGAGGGGCTTTAAGGAGCCCCTTGGGGGTCCCGTCCCTGTGGGCTGGACCTGCTCCTGTGCCCCCGTGGCTCCTGCAGAGCCCCAGGATTGGATTTCCTGGTGGAATTCCTGCAGGGAATTGCCCCCAGCAGGGACTCATTGCATCTTTGTCCTTATCCCAGACAGGTTCCAGGAGGAGCAGAGGAGCAGAGGCGATGCTGGGCGGGATCACTCCCAGCTCCAGGCCCTGGGGTGGCCTGGAGAGCGGGAATTCTGCTGGGAACGGGCTGGGAATGGGCTCAGCTCCTGCCCTGTTCCCTTGAGCACAGAATCCTGGAATGGTTTGGGTTGGGAGGGACCTCAAAGCCACCCTGAAGGACACCTCCCACCATCCCAGGCTGCTCCAACCCGGCCTTGAGCATTCCAGGACATTCCTTGAACACTCCAGGACATTCCTTGGGCACTCCAGGCTTGGATCAGCCACAGCTCCCCTGGAAAAGCCATTCCCAGAGAGATCCCTCACAGGGTTAAGCCTTGAGGCAGGCGGGATCCGAATGCAAAAAGCCCAGTGCTTCCCAGGGTTGGTTTTTTAATTTTTTTTTTTGTTGTTGTTTTATTCTTTTTAATTACCATCCTCCGGCACATTTTAATTTGAGGCATCAAAGGCAGGCGACAGAGCCGTGCCGTACCTGCGGCGGCCGGGCGCGTGCCTGTCACCGCAGCCCTTGCTGGGGACAAACAAACCCCCTCCTCTTTGTTCTCCGCCGCCGTTCCTCTCCCAGCATTAATTTCTCCTCTGAAATAAAAAATAAAATTACACATTAAAAAAAAATCCGCGCGATTTGGCGCTTCGCGGGAAGAAAAAAACGACAAAAAGGTGGCGTTTAGGGGATTAAAAAGAAAATAACTCCTTTCTTTCAACTGAATTACAAAGCACTTGTGCTGCTCTGTACCTGAGCAGCCGGAGGAGAGGAGCAGGTGGGGTTTGGTGGAGGATCGGAGGCGGGGATGGAGTGGCTGCGCTCCAGGGGAGGCGGGAAATGTCCCCAAGTGTCCCCAGATGTCCCTGCTGGGGGTGGTCACGGCTGTCCTGGGGCTGTGGCACAGCTGGGGCACAGAGGCCCAGGAGAGCAGGGATGGGGAATCATGGAAGGGAATCGTGGAATTACAGGATGGAATCGTGGAATCACAGAAGAGAATCACGGGATCACAGAAGAGAATTGTGTAATTGTGTAAGGGAATTGTGGAATCCACAGGAGAGAATTCTGGAATCGTGGAATCCCAGGAGGGAATCGTGGAATCACGGAAGGGAATAATGGAATTCCAGGAGAGAATTGTGGAATCATGGAAGGGAATCGTGGAATCACAGAAGGGAATCACGGAATCACAGGAGGGAATTACAGAATCCCAGAAGGGAATCGTGGAATTGCTGAGGCTGGAAAACTCTCCAAGGTCACCCAGTCTGACCGTGTCCCCAGCCCAGAGCTCTGAGTGCCACAGGACCCCCTTGGAGCCTTTCCCGAGCTTTTCCAGAGGCCGGGATCCGGCGTTTTCCGAGCTCAGGGCGGTGTTTGTTCCTTCCCCGCCCTGAGAAGCTGCTGGGCGAGGTTTGGCTGTGCTGAGCCCCTCTGCTCCCAAAACTTCCATCCATGGAATGGCTCCAGTGGGAGCAGGATCCCGGCCTTGGGGCTCACAATTCCCACTGCGCTTCCCAGAACTTCCATCCATGGAATGGATGAACAGTCCAGGCCTTTGGGCTTGCCATTCCCATTGTGCTTCCCAGATTTTCCATCCCATGGAATGGATGAACAGTCCAGGCCTTTGGGCTCACCATTCCCATTGTGCTTCCCAGATTTTCCATCCCTTGGAAGTGGGAGCAGGATCCCGGCCTTGGGGCTCCCCATTCCCACCACACTTCCCAGATTTTCCATCCCCTGGAATGGCTCAAACGGGAGCACAATCCCGGCCTTGAGGCTCCCCATTCCCACCACACTTCCCAGAGCGGCCCCGATCCCTCCCGAGCCCTTCCCGCGGCGCCGAGCGTGGCCGGAGCCGCTGGAATTCCGCCAGCGCCGGGATGGATCATCCCCTTTATTGCTGTCAGGGTGCTCGTAAGTGCCTCCATCCATCATTCCCGGCGCTTTCCCGGCTGGAATGAGCGCCCAGGTGCCAATCCCAGCTCCAGAGCCTCTCCTTTCCTCCGGTTCCTTCCTCCCCTCCTGTTTCAGTGCCGCCTTAACGAGCGTTCCTTGCGCAGGCGACAATGAAGCCACGGCCAATTAAGCAGAATTAAGGAAATTAAGGCAAGGCCCCTGTCAGGTGTCCTCGTCAAAGCCTCGTGGGTAATTCCAGCGATAAAGGGGATTCCAGCTGGAGTGGCCGGCTCCATAAAACTCCCACCGGCTCCATAAAACCCCCGCCGAGCCAAGAGGCGTTCTGGGATCCTGGGATCACGGAGGCGAGAGCAGGGAAGGATTTGAATTTAAAATCCCGGCTTTAATGAGTCCAGGCTGAACTGGGGGAGATCCAGGTGGGACTTTGGGCTGGAATTCCTGGCTGGGAGGGCAGGGAGGAGTCGGGATGGAATTTCCAGAGGAGCTGCAGCCGCCCCGTCCCTGGGAAGCTCCTGGGGCAGAGGAAGGTGTGGCAGGGGTGGAACGGGGCGGTTTTAAGGTCCCTTCCCACCCGAAGCAGTCTGGAATTCTGGAATGTTCCTGCTGTTCCCCCTGTCCCTAAAGCCGCTTTTCTGTCCCAGCAGAGCTCCTGGTGGGAAAAGCTCCCGTGGGTGTAGCCGGGTGTGTTCAAGGAAAGAATTTGAGCAGCACTGGGGGGAACGGGCCTTTTTTATTCCGTGGAAATGTTTAAAAATCTTTTTCTGAGGTTTCAGCCACTGGAGAAAGGTTTGGCTGCCGGGAAAGATAAAAATTACAGGGAATATTGGACTTTTCCCAGCACGGAATTCCCACCCCAAAGAGGCCAATCCCTGCTGAGTCAGCACCTCACCTTGGCTTTTTGGGAATTCTGGGCTCCGGCACCGCTCCGGGAGAGGCAAATCCCAAATTCCAGCCCTTCCCAAGCCTTTTTCTCAACCTGGAAATGGGAATGGAGATGATTTTAGTGCAGAGGGAATGTAAAATGTGGATCTTCATCTGAAGGCCTTCGGGGGCAGTCATGGAAAGATGGAGCCCGGGGTCAATCCTGGTTTTATTCATTTACTAAATTCTAAAAATTAAAAACCCTGACAATTCTAAAAGTTCAAAATCTAAAAATTCTGCTAAAAAATTAGTACATAAAAAGCAAATAACTGACAAAAAAAAAAAAAAAATAGAATTAGAAGGACAAGAAGTGATGAAATCTTCCCCCAGGTCAAGTCCGGTTTTTTTGAGCTCTGGAATTTGCTGTATGGAAAATTCAGGTGTGGAAAACTCCCGGGAAAACAAGTTATTAATAGAATGGGTTGAGGAATTGTAAAATATCCACGTGAAAAATCCAGAGAGCAGAGAAAAGCCAAAGAGGCAGAAAGGAAGGCGGCATCAGCGGGGTCCGGACGAGGGTCAGGGAAGGATTTGGGGTTTGCCACGTGCTGGGAGGGATTTTGGGGACCCTGGGAGGGATTTTGGGGACTCTGAGAGGGATTTTGGGGACCCTGGGAGGGATTTTGGGGACCCTGGGAGGGATTTTGGGGATTCTGAGAGGGATTTTGGGGACTCTTCGAGGGAATGGGAGCGATTGTGGATGCCAAACACGGAGCATCCCCCGACAGGCGCCCTCAGATCTCCGAGCCATCAAATCCCCGCCTGAACTCCCTCGTTCTGCGAGAAATGATGGAGAGGAGGGGGGAAAAAAGACCAAAAAAGGGATAAAAGTGTGAAAATCGCTCCTGGAGCTCCTCACCTCTGCTTCAACCTTTCCGCTTTCATGTGGCGCCTGATTTGTTTTGATCGCGCCGAGCCGGGGCTCTTTTGAATCCCGTTCCCGGGGAATTCATGGAAATGAGGAGCCGCTAATGAGCGCGGGCTGCGGGAGAGCGCGGGGAGCGGGATTGGGGTGCGGGATCCGGGATTGGGGTGCGGGATCCGGGATTGGGGTGAGGGATCCGGGATTGGGGTGTGGGATCCGGGATTGGGGTGAGGGATCCGGGATTGGGGTGTGGGATCCGGGATTGGGGTGCGGGATGAGGGATGGGGGTGTGGGATGAGGGATGAGGGATTTGGGGTGTGGGGTGAAGATTTGGGGTGCGGGATGAGGGATTGGGGTGCAGGATCCGGGATTTGGGGTGCAGTATGAAGGATTTGGGGTGCGGCATTTGGGGTGTGGAATAAGGCATGGGGGTGTGGGATGAGGGATGAGGGATTTGGGGTTCGGGATGAGTTATTTGGGATTTAGGATGCAGGATTTGGGATACAGGATTTGGCATGCAGGATTTTGGATCTGGGATGTGGGATTTGGGATCTAGGATTTGAGGTGCGGGATGTGGGATGAGGGATTTGGGATTTGGAATTTGGGATGCAGGATGTAGGATTAGGGAGGCATGATTTGAGATTTGGGATGCAGGATTTGGGATCCCGGATTTGAGGTGCGGGATGTAGGATGTGGGATGCAGGATTTGGGATTTGGGGTGTGGGATGGAGGATAAGGGATTCGGGATGGATGATCTGAGATTTCGGATGCAGGATTTGGGATTTGGGATGCTGTGCCCAACCCCAAAATGCCGCGACCCCAAAGCGGCGCCAACGGGGCCTTCAGGAACCAGGACCAGACCCCAGAACTGTGGGAAATCCCATGGGAACCACAACTAAAATGCTTTTATTTATCAGGGAGTTTCACATTTTGATGTAGAATTGAGACTTTTTTTCCTTAATATCCTGATTCTCCTGGAAAAATGGTGAAAATCCCATTCCTGCAACTCCTGAGCTGGTCAGAGTGAGAGCTCCAAGAGGGGCTCAATGATTATTTTGATTTAATTTTATTAGAAATTACTCCTGACCAATCCCTGGCAAGGCCTCGTGGTGTTGGTGTGGCACCCACACACAAGGAGCCCCAAATCTTCCAAGAAAAGCAGGAAAATTCAAATTTTATGGAATAAAAAAAGGAAAACACAAGTTTTATTGAAAAAAAAAGAGGAAAATTCAAGTTTTATGGAAAAAATGCTCTTAATTTGGAGCATGTTGGAATTATTTTCCCCAAGGACCCTGTCCAGCATTAAATAGAAATTAAATTCAGTTTTTGCTCAGTGTGTTATTTCTAACAGAAATGCATTTTTACCTTTTTTAAGGGTTTTTTTTCCCTATTCTAAATAATTCCCTGGCTCCTTGACTGTCAATGCACCCAAATGGAAAGAAAAGCTGATTTCCATCCACTTAAAAACATCTAAAATGAGCCCATTAGGAGCCACCTTCATCCAGTGTTTATTTTGAGGAGAAAAAAACCCAATTTGGGGCATCTCCCAGTGCTGGAAAATCCCATTTTGGGCTTGCCCAGCTCCTCCTGTCCCAAAATTTTCTTTTTTCCCTGCAGATGTTCCCAATTTCTCCCCAATTTGTTTGAATTGTCCTGACGAGCGCTCCTGCCAAAAAAAAAATTTAAAAAAAAAGAGGTTGAGAAAACTCAATTTTCCCCGGGAAAATTAATAAAATATGTTCATGGCTCATGCAACCTGCTCATTAAGCTGCGAAATGAGAGATAATTCAAATTAAAATCCGGGGGCCTCTCCCAGATTTTGCCTTTCCAAAGTTGTGGACGGGGGAATTTTTTGGGGCCAAACAGCCCAATCTGGGAACATTTCCAGCTTCCAAGAAATACCCGGGAGAGGAGCTGGTGCTTGGTGTGGCAGGGACAGGATAAATTCACCTTTCACAGATGCAGAATGGGAATTTTTTCCCCTGGAATGCCGTCATTTTTTCATCTTTTTTTCCCAAATAAACCCCCCTGAGTGACCCCGGGAGGCACCGGCTCCCAGGATTTGTTGGAATTCCTCAAATCCCAAAAAACAACCCCAAAGCGGGTCCTGACTGGGAACAAGGGCCTGGATTTACTGGGATTTGCTGGGATTGAGGCCTGGCTGGAGTTGGGAGCTTCCCACGGGGATAATTTGGGCCATTTTCCCTCTGTTTTGTCACTTTAGTGCTGTTTTTAAACCCATTTACTCCTGCAAGGAGATTTCCCCCAGGGGTGGTTCCTGCTGGAATTTCTCATTCCCAGTTCACCTCCCCAGCTGGAATTCCCTGCCAGCCCTGCGGCTCTTGGAGGAAACAGCAGGAAAAAAAACTCCATGGAATTCGCTTTTCCACAGGAGAGATGAGGTGGCACCGATTGGAAAAGGAGGATTTGGGGAATGACCTCGGTGCTGGGTTTGTTTTTTATTTCCTTTTGTTTGGATTTGGGGAATAACCCCGGTGCCGGGTTTGTTTTTTATTTCCTTCTGGTCAAAGCTGTTGAGAGGCAAACAAAGCGGGGAAAGTGCAAAAACAAACAAACAAAAAATGAATTTATTTAATTGAAATAAAGCAGCAGAAATGTGGGATTTGGGTGGCATTCCCAGGATCCATCTCCACATTCCCACCGCTCCAGGATGGGAATTTTGCTCCAGCCAGGGCTGGGGGCTGAGCCAGGGCTGCTGCTTCCCATCGAGGTCCCAAAACGCTCCATGAATTCCCATTTTAGCGGGCAGATCTTTGTTTGTTAAATTAAAACCAGCTGCTTTTATTGAGAGAAACATATTTATTGGGAATTAGCAGCCATGTGCCGGGTGGATGTTTCCCTCCTCGTTGTCAGGGCTCAGACACAAAGCTGTGCTTAATAATCTCTATTTTTTTTTCCCCTCTACTTTCAATTATCACAAAAGCGAGGGGAAAAAATAAAACCCGTCCCATTAATTCCGAATTAAACGAACATTTGGAAGATCTCAGCTCCGAATGCGGATGGTGTTGAGTTCCAGCTGGCTCTGGGGGAGATGCGCTGGGATTTTCCGCTGGAATTTTCTCCTGGATGATCCAGGCGGGGCTGGGACCCCCCCAGAGCTTCAGCTCTGCTCTCTCCGAGCCCCCACCTGCGGCACCGCCCGCTCCTCCCCTCTTTTCCAACCAAAAAATAAAAAAAAATCCGGGAATCTCAATGTTTAGCAGAAAATGGGGATAATTGGCTCTCCCCGGAGCAGGCAGGGAGGCCATGAATGATTTAGAGGGGCTGGAAGGGGATCAGAGGCTCCTCCTGCCTCTCCTCGGCCTCGCTCAAACATTTATCGCGCCTTCCTCGCGTGCCCCGCGCCGCACCGGGGCTGTTCCCAAGAAAAGCTGCGTGTCCGTGGAATTGTGGGATGGGGGAAGGAAAAGCTTCCCCTGGCACCCGGATCCGGGATTTGGGGAGGGTTTGGCTCATCCTTGCATCCCGTGGGGCGCTTCGGGGTCGGAGCGTGGCAGGGCAAGAGGTGGCCTTGGCACTTGTGTCCTTGGATGGGTCATTCCCTTTTTTTTTGTGCCCTTGGATGGGTTATTCCCATTTTATTTTTGTGCCCTTGGATGGGTTATTCCCATTTTATTTTTGTGCCCTTGGATGGGTTATTCCCATTTTATTTTTGTGCCCTTGGATGGGTTATTCCCATTTTGTTTTTGTGCCCTTGGATGGGTTATTCCCATTTTATTTTTGTGCCCTTGGATGGGTTATTCCCATTTTTTTTTTGTGCCTTAGGATGGGTTATTCCCTTTGTTTTTTATGCCCTGGGATGTGTTATTCCAACTTTTTGGCCCTTGGATGGGTTATTCCCCTTTTTTGTGCCTTTAGATGGGTTATTCTCATTTTTTGTGCCCTTGGATATGTTATTCCCCTTTTTTGAGCCCTTGGATGGATTATTCCCTTTTTTTGTTCCTTGGGATGAGTTATTCCCATTTTTTGTTCCTTTGGATGGGTTATTCCCATTTTTTGAGCCCTTGGACTGGTTATTCCCTTTTTTTGTTCCTTTGGATGCGTTATTCCCCTTTTTTCATGCCTTTGGATGAATTATTCCCATTTTTTGTGCCCTTGGACGAGTCTTTCCCTTTTTCCCGACCCCCAGCTCCCCCTCCTCTCCGGGATCCCTCCGTGCTCCATGAGCGCTTTGTCCCGAGCACAGGGACCCTTTGAAAGGTGGCTCCGGTGCCCCCGGGATGGGGATTTGTGTCCCCTCCTTGTCCCCAGCTTCCCTCAGTGCCGCCTTTTTTCCCCGGAATCCGAAGGTGTCCCAGCGCCCGGGGCAGGGCCTGACCTTTGCCGCTCCAAGGAGGAGGGAAAAAAGAAAAAAAAGGAATTTTTGAGTGGAAAACAACTCTTGAAGAGCGGCGGAAAGAACAAAAACCCTCTGAGGGCTCACTCGGGCACAATCCCGGGGCTGGAGGGGAAGGAGCAGCGGCGTTCCCGGAGCTGTCCCGGCTCCAGGGAATCCCAGCCCTGGAGAGCGCCGGGGTGGTGACATTGGGGTGACATTGGGGTGGCATTGGGGTGGCATTGGGGTGGCATTGGGGTGGCATTGGGGTGACATTGAGGTGACATTGGGGTGACATTGGGGTGACATTGAGGTGGCATTAGGGTGACATTGGGGTGGTGTTGGGGTGACATTGTGGTGGCATTGGGGTGACATTGGGACGGCTTTGAGGTGGTGTTGGGGTGACATTGTGGTGGCGTTAGGGTGGCATTGGGGTGGCATTGGGGTGGCATTGGGGTGGCATTGGGGTGACATTGAGGTGACGTTGAGGTGGCATTGGGGTGACATTGGGGTGGCATTGAGGTGGTGTTGGGGTGACATTGGGGTGGCATTAGGGTGACATTGAGGTGGCATTGGGGTGGCATTGGGGTGACATTGGGGTGGCATTGAGGTGGCATTGGGGTGACATTGGGGTGGTGTTGGGGTGACATTGGGGTGACATTGGGGTGACATTGAGGTGGCATTAGGGTGACATTGAGGTGGTGTTGGGGTGACATTGAGGTGGCATTGGGGTGACATTGAGGTGGCATTGAGGTGGCATTAGGGTGACATTGAGGTGGTGTTGGGGTGACATTGTGGTGGCGTTAGGGTGGCATTGGGGTGACATTGAGGTGACGTTGAGGTGGCATTGGGGTGACATTGGGGTGGCACTGGGGTGACATTGGGGTGGCATTGGGGTGGCATTAGGGTGACATTGAGGTGGCATTAGGGTGGCATTGGGGTGACATTGGGGTGACATTGGGGTGGCATTAGGGTGACATTGGGGTGACATTGGGGTGGCATTGGGGTGACATTGGGGTGACATTGGGGTGACATTGGGGTGACATTGGGGTGACGTTGGTGTGGCGTTGGGGTGGCATTAGGGTGACATTGAGGTGGCATTGGGGTGACGTTGAGGTGGCATTGAGGTGGCATTAGGGTGACATTGAGGTGGTGTTGGGGTGACATTGTGGTGGCATTGGGGTGACATTGGGACGGCATTGAGGTGGTGTTGGGGTGATATTGTGGTGGCGTTAGGGTGGCATTGGGGTGGCATTGGGGTGACATTGAGGTGACGTTGAGGTGGCATTGGGGTGACAGTGGGGTGGCATTGAGGTGGTGTTGGGGTGACATTGGGGTGGCGTTGGGCTCAAAGCTGATCCCAAATCTCCATCCCGGCCCTGCCTGGGCTGTGGGGCCTTTCCTGGGGATGGAGGGTCCCAAATGTCCCCTCCAGGCCCTGCCAGGCCCCTCCTGGCACGGGGGAGCCCCAAACCCGCCCGTGCTGAGCAAACAGAGCCCGGAGGGGAAAGGAGCAGCAAATCCTGGCAGCAAGGCACCCCCAGCAGGAAATTACTGCTAAAGGAGGGGGTTTGTGAGCCTTCAGAAATTAAAAAAAAAAAAAAAAAAAGAAAGAAAAAAAGAAAAAAAGTAAAAAAAAGGAGCAGAAACCCAAATAAAAAAGAAACCCAACCCTGCAGAAGACGAGAGGAGGAGGCAAAGTGAGCAATCAGGGAATCGTTCTCCGCGTAAATTGCCCTCGGGAAAGGAATGTGTCAGAGCAGATTGAGGGATGGCGTTATCCCAGGGGAGGCGACGAGAGACGGAACAAACGCGGCGGGAAAGCTCCGGGAGGCCGGGGGAGACCCGGGGGCTCCTGCTCGGCTCCCCCCGCCCTCCGCACGGACCCGGCTGCCCTTTCCGAGCAATAAAACCCTAAACGGCGCCGGGAGGGTGGATAAATGACAGAGAGGAGGTTAATGAGGGGAGAATTAATTGCTGGAGGAGCCCACGGCTCCATAAAGTGCTGCTGGGCTGTCCCCGGGGCCGGGGTTTAATTTGTCACCTCACGCTGAGGTGTGACAGCTCCTGTCCCTCGGCCCTGTGCCCCCGTCCCGTCCCCAGCGCCCTCCAGGTGTGTGGGAAGTGCAGATATTCCCTAAAAATCACTGATGGATGAGCCGGGCCTGAAATCAGCACCTGCCCTTCCCAAAGCTGCTTCTGCCCTTCCCCTTCCCTGGAGGGGAGGATTTGGGATGTGTGGGACAAATCCTACAGGGAGGGGATGGTTTGGGATGTGGAGGGGATGATTTGGGATGTGTTGGACACATCCCCCATGGATGGAATTATTTGGGATGTGGAGGAGATGATTTAGGATGTGTCAGACAAATCCCACGTGGAGGGGATGATTTGGGATGTGCAGGGGATATTTTGGGATGTGCTGGACATATCCCACATGGAGGGGAGGATTTGGGGTGTGGAGGGGAGGATTTGGGATGTGTCAGACAAATTCCAAATGGAGTGGATGGTTTGGGGTGTGGAGAGGATATTTTGGGATGTGTTGGACAAATTCCAAATGGAGGAAATGATTTGGGATGTGGAGAGGAGGGTTTGGGGTGTGGAAGGGATGGTTTAGGATGTGCTGGACACATCCCGTGCCCACTCCCAGCCCTTTGATCCCCCCGCAGCCCAGAGGGAGAATCCAGGGAATAATCCTGGCCCCAGCGTGCCAGGACCATGGAGAGGGACAAGGTGGAGCTCCGCGGTGAGACAAGAGCTCCAGGCAGAAATAAATTTATTTGCTCCTTTTTTTTCCCTTTCCCTGCTTTTTGACCACCTCGGTGCCGGCCTGGGGAGCCCAGGAAGGGAAGTGGGGGTGATGATTTGGGCAGGGATGGGAGGGAGGGATGGGATAAATTCCCCTGATGCTGCTGCCCCAAATCCCTCCCGGGATCAGACTCTGGATCCTCCCTGCTCTTTCCAGAGCCCAGGAGGTGCCTTTAAAAACCAGCAGAATTTCTCTCCTTGGGCTGGGAGAGCTCCAGGAGATCCGGAGCTGCTGGATTCCGTGGGGTTTGGATTCCAAGGTCGGATCCATCCCTGATTTACACCAGCACAGATTTGGGATCTTCACCCAGGTCGGGTTTCCAAGAGGAGCGGGACAATTCCGTGGGGTGGGGTTTGCTGGAGGTGGGATGAGAAGTGGGATGAGCTGGAGCTGTGGGATGAGCTGTGGGATGAGCTGGAGCTGTGGGATGAGCTGTGGGATGAGCTGGAGCTGTGGGATGAGCTGTGGGATGAGCTGGAGCTGTGGGATGAGCTCTGCTGGAGCTGTGGGATGAGCTGGAGCTGTGGGATGAGCTGTGGGATGAGCTGTGGGATGAGCTGTGGGATGAGCTGGAGCTGTGGGATGAGCTCTGCTGGAGCTGTGGGATGAGCTGGAGCTGTGGGATGAGCTGGAGCTGTAGGATGAGCTGGAGCTGTGGGATGAGCTCTGCTGGAGCTGTGGGATGAGCTGTGGGATGAGCTGGAGCTGTGGGATGAGCTGTGGGATGAGCTGTGGGATGAGCTGTGGGATGAGCTGTGGGATGAGCTGGATCTGTGGGATGAGCTGGATCTGTGGGATGAGCTGGAGCTGTGGGATGAGCTGGAGCTGTGGGATGAGCGCTGTCTGAAGTGGGCTGAGCTCTGGGATGAGCCCTGCCCAAGCTGCAGGGTCCAGTGGGGCCCCATTTCTTGGAAAAGTGGGATTGAGCTGGAATTCCTGGAGCAGGGAATGCGGGTCAGAGCCCCCCGGGCTCCATCCCAGCTCTGTCCCATCTCTCCGGAGCTGGAGCAGAGCCCGGGCTCTGCCAAGGGATATTTAATGATTTCCCCGAGGGCAGGGCTCAGGTTTGCCATTTATTTTCGCCGTTTTCCTGGAGTATTATTAATTTCCCAGGATAAACTCCATTAGGAGGAGGCATTAATTTCTGGGATATAACTTATTCACAGCTCTGCAGACAGGGATTCCACCGGTTAAGAATTACTCAAATATTGATCTGGACATTTCTAATTAACTTTGCCCGCGTGTTAATATGCATACGCCCCCAAATTGATTTTGGACGGCCCAATAATGAGATTTAATACCTGAGGTAACGTATATTTATGTGTTTAATTATTAGATTCATTAGCAATTTTAATAAATGCTCTCGGCCCGGGAGTGAAGCACCGCATTTGACACTTGTTGACTTTCGCTGTCGCCGCCTCGGCAGAGGAAGGAGAGACAAAAGCCCTGCCTGGGAAGCAATTAACACCTTGTGTAATTATTAATACATTCCCCGTGCCTGCAGCGTGGTTGGGTTTGAAAGCGAGGCCATCTGTGAGGAACACAAAAATATCTGACGGGTTCCTCGCGCCGGGAGGGGAGCGGGGAGTGCGAAATCCGTGTGGGAAGCGGCAGGAGGGCGGCACGGAGACAGCTCCAGGGGCGGATCCGGGGGGCTGGAGCCCAAATTCCCGTTGCTTTTCCAAGGCAGGGAAGGGACGGGATGACCCCAGTGTGGGGACGGTGGTCCAGCTGGGGTGGGGATGTTCTGCTCCAAATCTTGGCCTTTCCTTCCCAAATATCCCGGATTTCCTGCCCCTGTCCGCACCCAGATCCAATCCTGGAATGCTTTGGGTTGGAGAGACCCAAAATCCCATCTCAGGATGGGATCCATTCCAGCCATCCCATCCCAGGGTGGGATTTTCCATGGGTGGGGGGGACACCTTCCACAATCCCAGGCTGCTCCCAGCCCCTTCCAGCCTGGATTCGAACACTCCCAGGGATGTGGCACCCCCAGAAATGCAGGAATTGGGCATTTTTGGAGCTCTGCAAAGCCCCCCTGGATCCCCCTCTCGGGGTATCCCAGGGCCCATCCCCTCCTCCAGGCTGGAATTGCTTCCCAAGTGCCTGAACTGGGGCGACCTCTCTGTCTGAACCACTGCCCCCATTTATTTCGGGATCCATTTCTATTTTGCCATCCTGGAGCCACAAATATCCTGCTAAAACAACCCCTTTCCATCCAGCCCGGGAGATTTACGGCGTTTTATCCCAAATCCATCACAGGAACAGCCTCATCTTTCCCCCCTGGATGACTCCAGGCCGGAGAAGAGGCAGATAATAACCTAAAAACCCATTTTTGAAGGGTTTGAGTCCAGCTGCTGCCACCTCATCCCAACATTCCCCCCTCCCCGCGGGCGCCTGGGCGGCCTCGCGGCGTTTCCAAGCACTCAGTTATAATTTGGTGCCGGGGCCATTGGGAAATTGCCGACAATTTGGATGAAAATGGTGGGAAAATTGCAGTGTTTAGGCCCCACTTTGCGGGGCTGTGTGTGCAGAAATTGCAGAGGGAGCGCCGGGAGAGGCCAGGCTGGAAACAGGTACCGGAATCCTGCGGGTGCCGGGATCCCCGCGAGGCCGCCTGGGTTTGTAAATAAAGGAGTAAATCCAGGCAAAGAAATTGTCCCTGGGGGAAGCAGAGCACAGGGAAAAACTGGGGAAAGGGATGGGAGGGGAACCCTGGGAGGCCACGGCTGATCCCACGACATTCCCAGGGAAAGCTGAGCTCGGGCAGGGCAGCACTTGGAGCTGATCCCGAGTCTTTTTGGGAATAAAACACCCCAGGGGTTGTTTACGTGTTTGCTCACTGACAGTTTGTGCTTTCTCCCAGGAATTCATCCCAAATTTTGCCTGTTGGGATTTTTGATGCACCTCAGGGAGAGCAAGAAATTCTAAAGGTTTTTCCCACCCATTTTTAATGATTTCATGATTCCCTGAAATTGATTTTCCAGCCCAAACAATTCCATGATCCTATTAAAGATCTTTGCCAACCCAAACATTTCCATGATTTTATGAAAGGTCTTCTATCCCAACAGTTCCATGGCTCTATGAAAAGTCCTTTATCCCAATGATTCCATGATTCTCTGAAAGCTTTTCCCCCTCAAACAATCCCATAATTCTGTGACATCATCACTGCACAAAGAAATGAAAGACAAATCCAGATTCACGCAGAGCTGCCGCTCACCTCTTCCCAAATCCCCCTTTTCCCCCTTTTCCCAGATCCCTCTTTCCCCATTCCCAAACCCCACGATGCCCACGGTGGTTTTTATCCCACCCCAAAACCTTGGCAAAGGCCCAGGACGGGAATGTGGGGAGGAGATCCAAGCGCTGCTGGAACCAGAGGAATTCTCCCGGCCCGGTTTCCGTGGCCGGAATGCGCCGCTAATTACGGAGCAGACGAACAGCAGTGGGCCCTCATTTGCATAAATCTGCATTGTCAGCCTGGGAGGTAAACAATGGCAGCAGGAGGTGGATTCGCTCCGAGTTCCCAGGGAATTGCAGCCCCGGAAATTGGAGTTTGGATTTTATCCCGAATTTCTCTTTCTGACCCGCAGGCCTGGGCACAAAGGAGCCTTTTCCCGCTGTGTTCCTGGCCAAGGAGCACGTGGGCACTGGGAATAATCAAAACTGGGGATGTTAAAGGACGGTGTAAACATGGGGATTCATTATCATCCTTAATTACGGCTAATTGGGAATGTCGAGTGTTGTGGATGCTGGGAGACGGAGCTGGCGATGTCCAT
The DNA here is from genome assembly GCF_021018805.1 of Prinia subflava. Lineage (NCBI taxonomy): Eukaryota > Metazoa > Chordata > Aves > Passeriformes > Cisticolidae > Prinia > Prinia subflava. Next base: position 1,339,518 of record NC_086275.1, on the reverse strand, counting down.
TGGATGTTCCCAGGGTAATTAAACCCTCCAGAGTTAATTAATCAGTTGGAGCTTCCTTCTATTCCCTGTTGATAATGGGGATGATCCCTGGGAGAAGGGATTTGGGTGCTGGGGCTGCTTGGGGATGTTTGGAGTCCCCATCCTGGTGTCCATGGAATTCCTGGAGATGCCCAAGGAATTCCTGGAGGTGCCCAAGGAATCCCTGGAGGTGCCCAAGGAATCCCTGGAGGTGCCCAAGGAATTCCTGGAGGTGCCCAAGGAATCCCTGGAGGTGCCCAAGGAATCCCTGGAGGTGCCCAAGGAATTCCTGGAGGTGTCCATGGAATTCCTGGAGGTGGTACTCAGAGCTCAGGGCTGGGGACAGGGTGGGGATGGGGCCCAGCAGGGAGTCGGTGACCTCGGAGAGCTTTTCCAGCCTCAGGGATCCCGGGATCCCACCCATGCCCGATTTCAGCCGTGAATTCCCACAAATATTTTATGGGATTTATTCCCCCGCCCAGCCGGGCTGGGTAGGGCTCAGGGTTTGAATTTTTGGGAGCCATAAATCAGCCCCAAACCCTCGTGTCCACCTCTGCCCACCTTTCCCTGTCCCTGGTGAGGGTTTGGAGCACAAAATTGGGAAACAGGAGGGGTTTTCCTGGATGCCTCTGGGAAGGGCTCCAGGAGATGTGTGGAATTCTGCACTCCCACCCTCTGGAAAGCTCCATGATCCCAGGCTGGCCTCGGCCACAGAGAAGCTTCCAGGAGGCTCCAGAAAACCTCTCCAAGGTCTCTGCCCAGTCAGGATTTTCCAGGAGCTCCTTTCCAGCTCCATGGTCATTATTGAGATTTTCTGGTGCTGTTTTTCCTGTGCAGACTCCAGGATTTTTTAAACTTTTTTATCCCCAAGAACCTCACCATTTTTTCCCTTAATACCACAAGGATTAAACAGAAATAATTCTCCTTTTGTGCTTCCTCCCTGCCTGGACGCCGACCTGCCCTGGCGCGGTGCTGAGCTCAGCTGGCCTCAGCTGGGGCTCTTTTCCAGGCCGGGGAAAGGGAATCAATCCCATCTCTCCACCCTTCCAGGAGGGAGCTGGGGTTGGCAAATCGGGAATTATTTGCTCCAGGATCCACATCAAACATCCCCTGGAGAGGTGGGACCTGCCAGGACCCGGGGATTCATTCCAGGCTGGGCGCCCCGGGGCTTGGCAGTGCTGCAGAGAGTGAATTTCTTTGTGTTCTCGGGGATTTTGTGGCGATTTTGGGATAAATGGACCCAAACAAAGCCGAGCTGGGGGGAAAGTTCTGGAAAGAGCAGAGGGAATTCGCCTCTGCGGGATGAGGCCTCATCCCCTGGGAAATCTGTTGCCATGGGAATTGAGGGAATCTCGGGTGAGCTCGCAGCCCAAAGAGTTAACGAGGAGGGCGATTAAAAATCGCATCTTCCTCGAAATCCTTGAAGGACTTCCAGAGGGAAGGAGGGGAGCGCCGGATGGGCTCTGATCCCCCTCCCTCCCCCGGAGAGGATTTGTGATGTGCGGGAGGCAGATGAGAGAATTCCTGCCTGGCAGAGATTAAATCAACCTGCTCGGCCCCGCTCCCAGCGCCGGGAGATGCTGAAATATTTATTTAAAGGAGAAGAGGAGGGGGAAAGGCAAGAGGGGGATACACGGAATTAAAATGTTCATTAGCTCGCGGTGCATGTTTAATGAGGGCCTTGTTGCAGCTGGATAAAAGATTTCCCACTTTTCCACCTTTTTGCCAGTCCTGGGAAAGGCTGGGAAGGGTTGGAACACCTGGGGAGGGCACGGAGAGCTGGGAGCCAGGAGGATCCATCCCAAAATCCATCAAATCCTGGCTTTTCCAGGATATTTCACCCCATGCTGGGCTGGAACTGTTGAGCCGCTGTTGGTGCAGGGTTTGGGATGCTCCAGGGGTTTTTTTGGAGCAGAGGGAAGGTCGGGGTGGTCAGGAGGAGGTTGGGGAGCTCTCAGCCACCCCTTGGATCCACATTCCCAATTTCCCATGGAAATTCCACAGCTTTGCCCTGGAACAAAAGCACTCCCTGAGCAAACTCCTTCAGTGGGATCCACATTCCCATTTTTCCCCTTGGGATTGCTCAGCTTTGCCCTGGAGCAAAAGCAAATTCCCACAGCCCTGGGCTCACACTTGGAGTTTGTCTCCCCTGCAATGTTTTTTTTTTTCCCAGGAGCAACCAGGCTGGAAAAATGTCTCACATGGAAAATTTCCCTTTCCAGAAGGGAAAACGTTGAGTGTTTGGATTCTGGGACAAATAAAGGGGTTTATTCCCTGTGCCAGTTAATGAAATTAGGGAATGGAGACGGGCTGGGCTGGAATCCTACAGGGAATGATAAAATACATTGGGGGAAAAAAAAAAAGAAAAACAAAAACGAAGCCCACAGTGCTGCAGCTCCTTGGAAATGTCAAAATATTGCATTTCCCGGGATGATAAAGATGGAAGAAATAGCTGGGTTTCAGTTTCAAGTGCCACATCATCGCTCTTCCCCTCTATAATTTCTATTAAAATGGGAATGTGCCAGGAAGTCGTTCCGGAGCCGTTCTGGTGCTGGCAGGGGGAGTGGAAGGTTTATCCCGGGAAAGGGCTGGGAGGGAAGGCTGGGAGTGCCCCCCCGGGGGGCTCCTGCTGCCCCCCGACCCCGCTGGGGCCTCCGGGGGCTTTGGGGGCATCTCCAGTGGGGATTTCCAGTGTGTATCCATTTCCCAATGTGTATCCATGTATTCTTTCCAGTCCATATCCATTTATTTTTCCACAGTATATCCATTTCCCATGTATTTTTCCAGTTCACATCCATTTTCCCAGCATTTATCCAGTGCTCCAGCCCGGCCTTGGGCACTTCCAGGGATCCAGGGGCAGCCACAGCTCCTCTGGGAATTCCAGCCCAGCCCCTCCCCACCCTTCCAGCCAGGAATTCCTTCCCAAAATCCCATCAAATCTCCCCTTTCCCAGTGGAAAAATCCTCGGATGGGAGAACCTGGGGTTAATGTTGGTGACAAAAAGGGACAACTCCGAGCTCCCAGAGTGCTGTGGCAACCTCAGCTTTCAAACTGAGCCGCCCTTCGGGATCGGGCAGATGTTTCCAGGAGATTTCCCAGCACATTTGGAAGCCTGGAGGGATTTTTTAATCTCTTTTTTTCAATTCCAAGCGTTGCCATAAAAGCTTCGGGAAGCAGAGGGTGAAACGTTTTTAACTCCTCTCTTTAGTTCCTAAATAAAAGTCTTTAAATGAGGTCGTTTTGGAATAAACTTCCCAATGTGCATTAAGGGAACAGCTGGAGAAGGGACAGCAGGAAAACCAAGTTATTCATTCCTGTTTATCTCAGGAATTTGGGGATTTATTGGCTAAAATGGGAGGAATTTTCTCAGTCCCGTCCTGAGATTCCACCTGGGATGAGCTCTGGACTTCCCTAGACCCAGCCGACCCCAGGAACATCCCAGGGAGTGAGGGAGCTTTTCAAAAATCCCTTTTTCCCCTCAAATCCCCACCCCTCAGCATCCCATGCTCAGGCCCTGGTGGGAAGGATCCCTGCGCTTCCTCAGGCTCTGCATCCCTGGGGCGCCCCTGGCCCTGCCCTTCCTCCCCTGGTGGATTTTGCAGGTTGGAGAAGCGTTTTTATTCCTGGTTTTTTTTATTCCTGTTTTTTTTTTTTTTTATTCCTGGTTTATTTTTACTTTCAGGCCTGACCAGGCCTTGCTCCTGCCGGTGAATTTTTCATCAAAGGTGGCAGGACAGCTGTCCCGGGGTTTTATCTTTATCTTTTATCTCTGCTGGAGCGCCTGGAGCCAGGAGGATCCCGGGAAGGATCCCGCCCCTGGCCTGGATGATTTATACATCTGGAGAGAGGCAGAGGGGTGGGATGGATCCCGCTGGTTTGGAACATCCCGGATCTCATCCGTGCTCTCCTTGGAGCCTTTCCCACCCTTTTCCAATTCTTCGGAATCCACAAAAGCCCAGGCGGCTCCGGGGAATGAAATGTGGGAAATTCACAACCCACAGAGCCACCTCCAGTTGTATTTCAGGCTGGGAACGGTTTTAATTTGAGCAATTCCAAAGTTTGCTGTGGAATTTCCATGCGCTTTTCCAGCAGGGACCAATCCCACCTCGGAGAGAAAATCCACGGATACCTAAAGGAGTCCCGGGGCCCTTGGTGGCCTCCTGAGCATCCCTTGCTCAGGCCTTGGATTCCCAGTGGGAATTCCTGGAAAACCTGGAGTGCAGAGGGACCTGCAGCTCCAAAGTCCTCCTAAATCCCCCCAACCATTCCTCAAAAAAGCCCTTTTCCCCCCAAAATCCCAACCCGTGTGTATCTCTTGCTCACGCCTTGGATTCCCAATGGGAATCCTTGGAAAATGTGAGGCTGGAGAAGAGGGACACCACCCCCAATCCTTCCTGGACACCCTTCCCGTTTATTCCCCCAAAATATCCCTTTTTTCCCCCAAATCCCAACCCCTCTGCATCCCTTCCTCAGGCCCCAGATTCCCACTGGGAATCCTTGGAAAACCCAAGGCTGGAGTGCAGAGGGACCTGCAGCTCCCAAACCCTCCCAGCTACCCCCAACCCTTCCCACTGATTCCCAAAAAAACCCTTTTCCCCCCCAAAATCCCACCCCTGAGCTGACGGAGGCGTTTTGAGCCCCTCCATCCAAGAGGGACCAGGCAGAGCTTTCCCAGGTCTGTTTTTCCCTGTAAAAACAGGGATATCATTCCCGAGGAGGGAGCCAAGCACAAAGGGCTGTCACTCGAGTGCGGCAGAACGGGGCCAGCAGCGGTGGCAGCTGAATTTCCTGAATTTCCCGAGCAACAAAGCCCCGTTCTCATGCAAATATCCCCGAGAAATGCAATCCCGGCCAAGAGAAAGGCAGATAATGCGTTATGTAAGCGGAATTATCTCGGCACTGACGGATTCTTCCAAGGGTTTGGGGTTTATCCGTATTTTTTTAAAATTTAATATTTATTTTGGAGCCCTCAGCGCTTCTTTCGGGGCCGGGGAGGGGATGGCAGAGCAGGAGTTTTATCACCCACGGTGGATGAGGGGGATAAAACGGGCGGATGAAAGTCGGGAGAAGATTCCGGGCGCCGATAGCGCGGCCTCGCTTCCCGCAGGGCTCCGGAGCGCGGGGAGCGGAGAGTGGATATCTGTTTTTCCAGCCAGGATCCAGTGCATTTTCCCGGTCTATATCCATATTTTCCCAGCATGGATCCCTGTGTGTGTCCATCAAACATCCACCGGAGGGGCCCCACAGGAGATCCCGGCCCCGCGGGTTCGGAGGTGAAGGCTCCGATCCCGACGGGATTGGGATGGGCCGGGAGCTGAACCCGGCTCCTGTCCCCGCTCAGCCCCTGCAGACACAGCCGGGAAAAGCAGGAATTTCCACCTGGAATGTCGGGATGATCCCACAGTGCTGCCCTGGGGGATGAATCCAGTTCTGGGAAAAGTGAGGTCCATCATTTCCCGCAGAGGTGGATCCATCCCGGCAGATCCATCCCAGTGGATCCATCCCAGCAGATCCATCCCAGTGGATCCATCCCAGCAGATCCATCCCAGCAGATCCATCCCAGTGGATCCATCCCGGCGGATCCATCCCAGCAGATCCATCCCAGCAGATCCATCCCAGCGGATCCATCCCAGCGAATCCATCCCAGTGAATCCATCCCAGTGGATCCATCCCAGCAGATCCATCCCAGTGAATCCATCCCAGTGAATCCATCCCAGTGGATCCATGCCAGTGGATCCATCCTGGCAGATCCATCCCAGCGGATCCATCCCAGGGGATCCATCCCAGCAGATCCATCCCAGTGAATCCATCCCAGTGGATCCATCCCAGGGGATCCATCCCGCTCAGCTCCTCCATTCCCACTCCCACAGTTCCCATTCCCAGCAGATCCCATGGAGATGATTTCCCTGTCACACCACACTGAGCTCAAACTCCAGAGCTCCCAAATCCCTCTAAAATCAGAATTTTCCACCTAAGGAGGGCAAAAATTCTTGTGGCCCTGCAGGGGTTTGGGACATCCTGGGGTCACTCCTGTCCCTCCTGGCTCCTCCTGGCATCCTGTGCTGGTGGAATTCATCTCCACCCAGGCAGGGCTGGAATTTGAACAGATCCCTCCAGATTTGGGATCTAAAGCTGATCCCTGGTGCGTGGTGACCCTGTGGACCCCGGGTACAACAACCCTCAGCATCCCAGGAAAACACCCTGGGAAAAGGATCCAGGATCATCCCGAGGCTCTCCCCCTCATTCCCACCAGCAAACACACCCCGTTGATCCCAGGAGAAGCCGCATTCCCAGAACGGGGGTGTCACCGTGAAACCCCCCAAATTCCGATTTCAAAAAAGGGCCGGTGAAAAAAATCTGAAATTTCTCCGCGTTCTCACGGCAAAGCCACTCCGGGCTGGAAAATAGGCCAATTTCCACCTTATCTGCTGCCTCCAGCTGGGATGTGAAAAGCTCCGAGGAAAAAAAAAAAAAAAAAAAAAAAAAAAAAGCCCATCTCGGCTTTATCTCCTCCCCGCAAAGTTTAATTATCCGCGGCTGTTCCGCCGCATTGTGGCCGGGGACAGCGGCGGCGGCGGGGCCGGGACAGCCGCGGGTGGCACCGCCCGGGCGCTGGCACCTGGATTTCAGAGCTGGGATGGGTCAGGCGCGAGTGTTCTGCTTTTTTTTGCCTTTTTTAAAATTTTTTTTAAATTTTTTTTTATTTTTAAACCTCTCCCGTCTGTGCCGAGGAGCCGGAATTTCTCAGCTCGCGCTCGTTGCGTGCCCACGTGCGCGGGACCTGTGTGGGATCCGCGGTGTCCATCAATTATTTATAGCAGGAGCGGCTTCGTTCTGCTCCTCATTTATTCCCCATTAGCTCCGCGGTAAATACAGGAGGGGAAAAAAAATAAAATAAAAGGGGCTGGGAGGCACTGAGGAACTCCAGGAATAAATCCGCTGAGGAGGGGGCAAATGTTAGGGAATGCAGAAGGGCTGGGAGTTGGAGGGAATAAAAAGCTTTAATCTAAGAAGGGTTTAAATACTCTTCTAAATGTCAGCTCCTTAATAGCTTGTCCTGAGTCCCGGCGTGCTGGGAAATGGAAATGATGGAGAGATCCCGCTCCCACTCCCAACAGGAGCTTTCCCCATTTCCATCTCCCCTCCCTGATGGCTCTGATTGTATTTAATTCAGAATTTTCTGTTTGGGTGAGGGGATTATTCATTTTTTTTTTTTAACTTCCTCTTCCATCCTTCCCCCCTTCCTCTCATTTCCCTCTGGGATTCAGCCAGAAATTAAATTCTTGCCTTGGGAAGATCTGGGGAGCAATAGGGGGTGATGGTCTTTTATTTTAACATCCCCCCCTGCTTTGGGGACTTGGGACGTTGTATGAATGGAATATTTAATGCAAAAAGAGGGGGGGGGAAGGAGGAATTTTGCTCATGGATGTCAAATCCAAACCCCTCAGCCCCGAGGGCCCAGAAAAATGAGGGCAGTGCTGGAGCCTGTTTGGACCTGTCAGGGTGGGGGTGAAAGGGCCAGAATTCCATAAAAAAGGCAAGGAAAAGCCAAACTGGTGCCCTGGGCTGGGAGGGGGTGCTCGGTTGGATGTGACACGCCCCAGATTTATCCCCCTGAGCAGGAATTTGGGATTCCCAGCCCTCAGGATCCGGCTGAGCCTGTTTATTTCCCTTTTTTCCCTCTGCAGACTGGAATTCCCTCCCTGGCTCCAAGGCATTTCTTTTTGTTTGTGTTTATTTATCAAGGACACCGCGGTTTAGGGGAATAAAAAAACCACAACCCACCAAAATCCACAGAAGTTGAAAAGCGGAGAGATCAAGATGCGTCATTTTAGGAGAAAACCAACAGTGACTGCAGCGATTCCCGCGAGGATCGGAGCTGTCACCGCTGTCACTTCCTGCTAAACAGCCCTCAAAGAGCATTTACATGGAAAACACATTTACAGGGAAAAGCCATCGCCTCTCCGAGCAGGGGAATCCTGCTGGAGAACAGAATTCCAGACTGGAATGGGCTGGGAGGGATCTTCAGGTCAGCTCATCCCGCCCCTGCCAGGGACAACTCCCCTGTCCAACCTGGCCTTGGACATTCCAGGGATCCAGGGGCAGCCACAGCTCCTCTGGAATTCCAGCCCAGCCCCTCCCCACCCTCACAGACACGAATTCCTGCCCAATATCCCATCTAAATCTCCCCTTTCCCAGTGGGAGCCATTCCCTGTGTCCTGTCCCTCCATCCCTTGTCCCCAGTCCCTCTCCAGCTCTCCTGGAGCCCCTCCAGGCCCTGCCAGGGGCTCTGAGCTCTCCCTGGAGCCTTCTCCTCTCCAGGGGAACATTCCCAGCTCTCCCAGCCTGGCTCCATGGCAGAGCTGCTCCATCCCTCTGATCCCTCCAGCTCCTCCCTGGGATGGGATCCTGGCCCTGGAGCAGCCCAATCCAAAGGGAATTTTGGGGTCATTCCAGCCTTTTCCAAAGGAGCAGGATCTGTTCCTTCCAGCCTTTCCCTTGGTGGGAGCTGCAGGAACAGAGGCTGAGCCCTTTCTCCTGTCCCTGCCAGCCCCACTGGGGTTTGGAATCCTCTGGGAAGAGCCAATTCCCCTTTTCCCAGCCCCACAAACCGGGAATGCGGCTCCGACCATCCACAGACACGCCCTGCTCTAATCCAGCAGATCCTTCCCCTCAGAAAAGGCTTTGGATCCCTGTCCAGGGAATCAGGGGATGAGAAGCGGTGCAGAGGCTGGGAGGGATGGAAATTCCGGCATTAACAACCACGACATCGGATTTTCCGAGGCAGCGCTCATCCCTGCTCCCAACAATCCCCGCTCCGCCGCCCCGACCAGGCTCCCGGCGGCTCCAGACCACGCTGGATTTTAATCTCCCTGAAATCCATTTCCAGCCATTCTTTGGGATCCTCTTCCAGGCCCTGTGGCTCCGGTTTGGGATGTTTGAACTCCTGAGAGTGAAGCTCCGGGGCTTTTGTCGAATTAAAGCGCAGCTTTATAGGAGTAAATCTATTTATTTCATATAAATATGGGGTGGGGAAAGCTCAGCTTAATTTCTTGGAGGGAAAAACTCTGCCAGGTGAGGGAATCTGGAGCACCTGGAGCAGCTTTGGTGGATTTTAAAGCAAAAGGAGCAGGGCCAGGTCTGGATGTCTGGAAAATGAAGCCAAGCAGGCTCTGGTTGAAATAAAACCTGACCCGGTCATTAATCCTGAGATTCATTTCCAAAGGTCAGGTGTTGATTTAAAAACAGCCTCGCTCCGTCCCCGGGCACTCGGGAATTCCTGGGGGAATCTCCACGGCCATCATTAGGCAAAATGTCAGGTTCAGTGTGGGAAGCGGCAACTTCTGGCCTTAAAAATGACAAATTCGGGCAATTTCAACCAATCCTGCTCTGAAACCCGACCTGTTCCAGCTCCAGCTCTTTGTCCCTTCAGTCTCCATGGAGGGACGGGATGGGAAAAGAGGGAAAACAGGAAAATCCTGTCAGTGACAGAGCGGGGCAGCCCGGCCACAACGAGGTTTATTCCTTGATGAAATCCAACGTGGAAACCATTCCAAGACATTTCCTGACTCCGTGGAGGATGCATAACTTCATCCCAATTAAAGCTTTCATGGAAATCTGACGGGTGAGGGACCCTGTGCTGTTGGAGTCAATAATTCCCCATTTTCCTCCCGTCCTTTGGCACTCCAGGACGTTCCCACTCCACGTTTGGCACCAGGTTCCCTTTCTCCAGGAGAAAATCCCATCATTTCCATGTATTTAACCACAGGAACTCTTCCCCGATCGACGCTCCGGGTCCTTGGGGAAGAAAAAGAGAAGAACAAGCAGGAATTGGAGCCGAGCTCTTTCCAGCAGCCAAACAAATAAAGGATGATGGATAAGGAGAGGGAGGAGAGGGAATTGTGCTCTGCCCTCCTGCAGCAGCCCCACCAAATCCCCGCTCCCTGGTAATTCCCAGCCTGTGGCAGGGGGTTCCCGATATTAATTAACTTTATTTATCGCTGCTGGCAGAGTGACGCCGGCAGTAAATCAAGCAATTAAAGCCTGGGGATTGCCCTGGGAAGGGAAGGATCCAGGTGCCAGGAAGGATTTGCTTTCTGCTTCATGTTTTATTCACAGGCTCTGAGGAGTGGAGGAGTTTGGCAGCGAAAAATGCCAAGGAAAAGTCAAAAAGAGCTTCCCAAAATCTCCCTCAGCCTTGGCATTCCCAGCTTGGCCAAAGAAAAGGATTCACAGCACCAGGGCGAGGCTTGGAGGGGATAAACCTTCGCAGCTTGTCCTGCTGGTGAAGTTAAACGCGGAAAAAGTACTAAAAATAATTTTAAAAATTAATTTAATTGAATAAAATCTATGAATTATGAAATTTATGAAGTATAAAATTTATTCTTTCTAAAATTCATTCTTTAGGAATCCTGGTTTTGCTTCGAAGTTCTAAAACTGAACTTGAATTGTTTTAAATAAGAAGCAAAAATCGGCGAGCGGGAAAAGGAACCGTGAACGGTTCAAGCCTTTCCTGCCTGCGCCCGGTCCCGGCCGTTCTTTCCCAAAAATTTGGAATCCCCGAGGCTGGAAAAGCCCCCCCGGACGAGGGGATCCAGCAGGGCTGTTCCTCTCCGGGGGTGGCAGGGACAGCCCGGGGGGAGGATCCGGAGCTCTCCCGGGGAGGCTTCGGCTGCTCCGAGGGATTTGTTGGCAGCGGGTCCGGGTTTAATTGAATGTGGTGAGAAGAAAACACCAGGGAAAAAAAGAGAGAAAACGAGGGGAAAAGCCCGAGTGGGATCCGAGGGAGCCTCTTGGCTCCTCGCAGCGCTCACACTTCGCTGCTAATTACAGGGAAAAAGCAGCAATCCCTGGGGGAAGTGGCGAGGGAGCGGCTCCAAACCCTCAGCGAGAGTGGGAAACGTTCCCTGCTTCCAGGATTGTTCTTTTTTTTAATTTTAACTTCTTTTTCCTCTCCATTTTAACTCCTTTTTTTTCTTCTTTTGGCCCTGATTCCTGCGGCCTGGAAGCTCCACCACGTTTTGCTTGGAGCGCGTTCGGAATGAAGAAATGCTGGGAAAAACCTGGGATTAACCCTTGTGGCTCTGCAGAAATCCCTGACGGGAGGGGCAGGCCCAGCTCCCGGGGGACAGGGACAGCACGAGGGGACACCGGGTTCTTCCCAGCTTCCCGAGCATCCCAAAGAAATTCCAGAATTCAGCCCCTGAGCAGCCCGGGCTCCCTCCCACGCCATCAGGAGGTTGGAAAAGCGGCGTTTCCATCGATGTTTCCATGGGACAAAAAAAAAAAAAAAAAAAAAAAAAAAAAAAAATTGGAACAAAAGGCTGGAGTGAAAATGGAAGAAGTTGTGGGAAGAGGGAAACTCCGTGCCCAGCAGAATTCCCAGAGGTGCTGACGCCCCCGGGTGTGGCTCTTCCAAGGGTTTTCAGTTCCTCTGGGCTTTTCCTTCCTTAAAAATCGATAATTGGTCCCCTCCCGGTGATAATTGGCTGATAATTGCCCCCGTTTATTTCTGTGCTTTGCGAAGGGTGGGCGGGGCCGTCCCCGTGGGGAATTCCCAAATTTTGGGGTCGGGAAGGGAACTGCTCCGGCAGAAAATAGGGAAGAGTATCCCGGAGGTTGGAGTATCCCAAAGATTCGAGTATCCCGAAAATTCTGCAGGCAGGACCAAGGGCAGAGGAGAATTTGGGATCCTCCAGATCCCTGGATCTGATCCAGGCGGCTCCAAAATCAAGGCAGGGAGAAGGAATAGGCGTGGTTTTAGTAAAGCAAACATTGGCCGAGCCGCTGAAACCCAAACCGGGAGATTTTAGCTGGAAACCAGGAAGATCCATGTCAGGCCGAGCTTTTTATTCTGATTTATTTGCTGCTGGAATTCCTGACGAATCTGAGCCTGCCCAGCAATTAAATTACATTTAATTGGGTTAGATCAGAGCTGAGGGGAGCTTTCCTCTCCCTCCACAATGCCAGGGAAAGAAAAATGAAACATTTCAAGCAAAAAAACACGAGTTGGGCATGAAGAAGGGGGAAAGAACCAGGCGGATTTATCCGGATGAAGAAAGGGAAATGTAATGAATTCCCATCGAGCCCGAAGCCTGGAGAGAGAATCCAAAGTTGGGGGATTCATCGAGGCCATAATTGCCCCGTGTTTATTGATTTTCCAGAGATAACAAAACAAATGTTTGTGCAGACTGGGCTCCGTTTATTCCATTTATTTCCCCGCGGAGTTGATGTTTCTCTCTTAGAAAAAAGCCAACAACAACAACAACAACAAAAAATTGCTCTTAAATTCATTGTTGTTTTTCCGAGCTGGTTATTAAATTATTGCCGCATCCCACCGGCTCCATCTCCCTGCAAATTGGTTTGTTTGGAGGGAGCTTCCACTTTGCAGGAGTTCATGAAGCAGCTTTTTATTTGTCCCCCCTTAATTGTTGGCGCTAAAGGAGCAGGATCTGGCTCGGCCTGGTGGAATTCCAGAATCCTGGAATGATTTGGGTTGGGAGGGATTTGAATTCCAGCCGGTTCCAACCCCGACATCTTCCATGGGATTGGGTGGATCCAGCCTGGCCTTGGCACTGCCAGGGATCCAGGGGCAGCCACAGCTCCTCTGGAATTCCAGCCCAGCCCCTCCCCACCCTCACAGACAGGAATTCCTGCCCAATATTCCATCCATCCCTGCACTCTGGCAGTGGGAGCCATTCCCTGTGTTTTGTCCCTCCATCCTTGTCCCCAGCCCCTCTCCAGCTCTCCTGGAGCCCCTTCAGGCCCTGCCAGGGGCTCTGAGCTCTCCTTGGAGCCTTCCCTGCTCCAGGTGAACATTCCCAGCTCTCCCAGCATCCAGAGGGGCTCCAGCCCTCGGAGCAGCTCCGTGTTTGGCTCTGGAATTCCTCCAGCAGCTCCAGGTCCTTCTGCTCTTGGTGGCTCTGGAGCTGCAGGCTGGAATTTCAGCTGATAACTCCAGCTGATAATTGCGTATGAGAATTCCACTTGATAATTCCACTTGATAATTCCATGTGATAACTCCAGCTGATAACTCCAGTGGATGATTCCAGCTGATAACTCCAGCTGATAACTCCAGTGGATGATTCCAGCTGATAACTCCAGCTGATAACGCCCCGCCGCCCCCTGAGCCCCCCAAATCCCTGCGGAGCGCAGGGAGCGGCGCTACGAGCCGGGACTGAGCTGTCCATGGTACCCGATCCTTGGAAAAGCTCCCGCAGCTTTGGCCCCGCGCTGATCCCGGCATTCCCAAGGCTCCGGGAGCCTTTCCCTGGATCACCAATCCCAGCTTTAATCACAGCTCAGGCCCCGCTGTCTGCGCTGCAGCAACACTCCCAGCTCTGATTGATTGGGATTTAAGTCCTGATTTTCTCCCCGAGCATAATCAGGCCTGGATGGGGAGATTTTGCCGGTGACAATTAAAATAATGAAAATGAACTTTAAGTGACATTCAAACACCGTCACCTGCTCCCGGCTCGGCTCTCCCCCCCCCGGCATCCCGGGAGCTGCAATTTGGAGCATCATTCACCGCAGGCTGATTGCAGCTGCATCCATTCAGCTGCTGGAGCTCAGATCCTGCAGCAGCCTGAAAAGAAGCTGAGGGAAAAAAAAAAAAAAAGAATTTTCAGGTGGCAGGACCTGGCCCTGCGCTGGATTTCCAGGAAAGCTCAATATTGGGATACTCACAAAAACCCGGAGCGGGAGCTGGAGGAGTTTTCTCGGTGTTCAGGGACGGGGATGAGCTCGTTTTGTTTGCGGGGTGTAATTGGGAGTGTTTATCGATCCCCAGATCGTTATTTCCCGAGGCATCCAGACGACAGCAATCCATGGAATCACTCACGTGGACGGGGTCAGGGGCTGCTCCAGAGCCGGGGTTTTCCATCCTGCTGGGATCTGGATAAATCCCAGCACGGCCCAGCCCCTCCTGCTCCATTTGCTGGAGAGTTTTGAGGCTTCCACCTCCTCCGGGATGTGAATTCCCACCCCTCCCTCGTGGTTCTGGAAGGGTTTTCCAGCCTCTCCATCATCTCAGGGTGGAATTGTTCCCTCCTGGGCGGGATTCAGAGGGGGTTCAGGAGGGGTTCTGGCTCTCCAGCGCAGGGAAATCCGTGAATTATGGAATAAAGGGGGTGGAAATCCCTCCCTGCCCATCCCTCCCCGCTCCAGAGCTGTTTGGGAAGGGATTCACCTCTCCAGGGCAGCTGCAGCCGCCCTGGATCCTCCCAGGCTTGGCCGCCTCCCCATGGAATCAGCTCCAGGCTGGGATCTCCCTCCTGTGCTGCGCTCCAGGAAAGGAAAGCGAACGCTGCCACCCCTGCCCGCCAGCCCAACCCTCCCAGCGCCTCCCAGGCTGGCAGCGATGCCAGGACCGGGATTTTCCCTCTGCCTCCCGCAGATCCCAGGATTTCCCCGGGGTTTGCAGCGTGTGCACCTCGTTGATAAGGAAGGGTTGGGAGCAGCTCGCCCGAGCCAGGGATCGGCGCCAGGAGAGCTCTGCCAAGGGATTGCAGGGATGGGAGGGTGGCTGCGAGGCTGGGAGAGCTGGGAATGTTCACCTGGAGAAGGGAAGGCTCCAGGGAGAGCTCAGAGCCTAAAGGGGCTCCAGGAGAGCTGGAGAGGGACTGGGGACAAGGGATGGAGGGACAGGACACAGGGAATGGCCTCTCACTCCCAGCAGGCAGGGATGGATGGGATTTTGGGAAGGAATTCGTGTCTGTGAGGGTGGGGAGGGGCTGGGCTGGAATTCCAGAGGAGCTGTGGCTGCCCCTGAATCCCTGGCAGTGCCCAGGGCCAGGCTGGATCAACCTGGGATAGTGGGAAATGTCCCTGGGCACGGCAGGGGTGGCACTGGGTGATCTTTAAGGCTGTTTCCAACCCAAGAACAGATTTTGGGATGTGGAGGTGCAGAAGGGCTGGGAATGCAGGGAAGGAACGGGAAGCAGGAATTGAGAGACAAACCCCAATCTGGGACATCACAAATCAAAATCCCTCGGTCCCTTATCAGCAGCTCTTCACTCCTAATTACCCACAGATAACGAGCGAGCACAAGAGTGGGAGATATCAGGATAATTCGCTGTTCATCAAAGGAAAAAATCCTGGAATTGTTCATCTTCAGCGTCTCCAGCTCCGCACCAAGGACCCTGCCCGGGAGACCCTCCTGACAGCGCTGCCAAAAATCCATCACAGCCATTAGCAACAAAGTTATTAGCCGGTAATTAACTCCGTAATTAACTCCGGCAATCAGCACGGAGATCTAAGGTGAACTCGAGTTAAATCAAGGGCCATTCCTGTGCTCCAAGATCTCTCCACGGTGGCTGCGGTGACAACACCGAAGGTTTTGGGAGGAGCGTTGGGATCTGTTGGGATCTGTTGGGATCCATTGGGATCCATTGGGATCATCCCAGTGGTGCCGGGGTTGGATGGAGCCCTCTGCTCCCTCCTTCCCACCCTTCCTGCACCGGAATCCCGCATTTCCAGCTGCCAGCCCCTCTGCATCCACTCCTCCCTGTGGCTCTCGAGGACTTCTTGAACCTTGATGAGTTCTTGAAGCTGGCGTGAAGCTCCAAATTCATTTCTCCTCCTTCTTTTCAGGAAGGAATCGTCACCTCCTGGTCTCCAGGCCACTTTTCCTCCACCTCCTGATTCCCAGATCCCTCTTCTCCCTGCTCTGCCCTGCAGCCACTCCGGCTCCAGAGGGTTTTATCCCCCCCAGCCTCTCCCACCCCTCCCTGTCCCTCGGGAGCCGCGTTCCCCCTCCCAGCCCTGCTCTCTTAAATGTCCTCCTGATGATGTTTTTCCCTCTGGGTTGATGTTTTTTCCCTGTGGGAAGATGTTTTCCCCTCTGGGATTATGTTTTTCCCCATGGGATGATATTTTTCCCTCTGGGTTGATGTTTTATCCTCTGGGATGACATTTTTCCCCTGTGGGATGATGTTTTATCCTGTGGGATGATGTTTTATCCTGTGGGATGATGTTTTTCCCTCTGGGATTATGTTTTTCCCCATGGGATGAGGTTTTTCCCCCATGGGATGATGTTTTTCCCCGTGGGATGACGTTTTTCCCTCTGGATTGACATTCCCAGTGGTTCCCACCTCAGGAAGGATTCCCGGAGTGCCCGGAGCAGAGCCAGGCACCACCACCTCCCTCATTCCCCACCCTGTGAGCAGGCCCGAGCCTCTCCGTCTCCATTCCTTGATATATCACTTAATAAAACTTTATGGAGCCAGGACGAGGAATCCACACGGAACAGATGAACTGGGATTGAAATATGGCCCAATTAAGGCTGGAACGGGCCTGGCTTTGCTTGGAGCATCCTCCAGCTTGAAATGAAATCCTCACCCAGGGAGATAAATCAGAGAAACCCCAACCCTGCTCCGCTCCTGAGCCAGCAGGGATCAACCAGGCCCGGGATTGTTGGGAAAAGACGGATTCCAGTTGGGACGGGGATGTTTGCAGCTTCCTCCCTGGGGCTGGGCTCTTCCCCAGCTTTTCCTGGCTCATCCCTGCAGGAGGGAAAACAAACCCAGCAAATTGTTTTGCCGTGGTGTTCCCACAGCTGCAATTAAAGCCCATTCAGGCTCCGGGTTTATTTCCTTTCCTTCCACATCCTCTTTTTTTCTTTTTTTTCCTTGAAGAAAAGGGGATTATTTTTAATTACAGTTTTACACTCGATTAATGAACCTCAACGATGCGCTAATAAACGGGATGCAGGCACCAGGACACGAGGAGCTTCCATGGATTCCAGCAGGTTCCAGAAGGATCCTTTATCCCCTGGCTGCCCTGTGGAGATTGGGAGGGGGGGATGGAGAACAGGCAGGTCGTCTTCTCCTGGATCCCGGCTGGAATATCCCAAATATCCTCCCAAAGTGCCCCTGGGACGGCTCTGAGGGGGAGCTCAGGGGTTTTCCTGCCCCGTCCCACACAGATATCCCGGTGTTAATGCAAATTATCCCGGTGGAATTCCCCCGAGTTAAACCCCCCCGCCATTCCCATTTTTTCTGGATCTCACCCCTGGAGTCGGAGGCTTTGTTTTTCATCAAACCCAGCTTTAGCCTCTCCCCCTCCCAGCGCAAGGAAAGCTTTGGGTTTTGTGCCTGTGGAAAAGGTCACTCCGGCAAAGCAGCCGGGCCCGGCGCGCGGCTTTTATTGAGGTGAGCGGGATTGAAACCCCGCCAAGGCTGGCGGAACGGGAAAAACAAACCTCCAAAAACCCGGAGCAAACCTCCAGAGCCCCGGCCCAACCCTGCCCACGCCTCCCCGCAGGGATGAGACCTCAGATCTGGGGCAGGGCAAGGACTGGGTCAGCTCAGCCTCTCCCCAGCCCTTCCCATCCTGTCATTCCTGCGGGATTTCCATCCACAGGGGAAGCTTCAAACCCCAATGGAAAACACCCAAACGCTCCCAGGGTTTATCCCTCCTTTCTCCTGGTCTTTGCTCCTCGATTTCTCCTCGATTTGCTCCTCTTTAGCTCCTGGAGCCGGAGCTCTGGGTGCCTCTGAGTGGGAAGGAGGGACGGGAAGAGGTTTGGGAGCAGGAGCGGAGCTGTGGGAACGGGTTGGGTGGGAAAGGACCTTAAATCCATCCAGGGACACCTCCCACCGTCCCAGGGTGCTCCAAGCCCTGTCCAGCCTGGCCTTGGACATTCCAGGGATCCAGGGGCAGCCACAGCTCCTCTGGAATTCCAGCCCAGCCCCTCACCACCCTCCCAGCCGGGAATTCCTTCCCAAAATCCCATCTAAATCTCCCCTTTCCCAGTGGGAAGCCATTCCCTGTGTTTTGTCCCTCCATCCTTGTCCCCAGCCCCTCTCCAGCTCTCCTGGAGCCCCTGCAGGCCCTGCCAGGGGCTCTGAGCTCTCCCTGGAGCCTTCTCCTCTCCAGGAGAACATTCCCAGCTCTCCCAGCCCGGCTCCAGCTCCTGGATCTGACATTCCACCCACTCATCCCTCCTCCATCCCTTTTCCCCTTAAACCCCAGAGCTGCACCCCCAAAAAAGAACAGCTGAGCATTAAAATCCCTTTCCCAACTTTTCCTGGCATTTCCATGTGAGGACTGTTCACCCCTCAACAACCCCACATTTTTGGGATGTTTTTCCCCACAGCTCCCTTTAATCCAGGGACCTGCCGAATTCCTGCAGCTCTGAATTCCTGCAGCTCCCAAACCCTGTAAAAGAATAAAAAATAGGGAAAGGAGATGCAATTTCCCGCAGGAAAATGCGCAGGGCCCCCTGTGGCTGCTCTCCCCTATCTCCAAGGCTCCGCGCGCTCCTGGCCCGGCCGTGATAAGGAGAATCCTTTGAATCCCTCTGCAATCCCGTCCTCCCTTCCCATCGGCTGCCGCCCGCCCGAAAATCTGCCAGGAAAGGGAAAGCAAAGAAATAAAAACCCCAAACAACCCTGAAAGACTCAGGATGAGAGAAATCCGTTTGTTTGGGATTGGGGGAGCGTTTTCCCGGGAAGGGAGGGGGATGTTGGGAGGGGGGGTCCCCTTTCCCACAGGGAATGGAGGAATGAAAAATTCCTTTCAAAGGGAAGGACGAGGGATGGGATGGGAATTTGGGATGGGAATTCGGGGTGGGAATTTGCCATGGGATTTGGGATGGAATTTGGGATGAGATTTATGGAATGGGATTGATGGGATGGGATGGAATGGGATGGAATGGGATGAGATTTGGAATGGGATTTATGGAATGGGATTTATGGGAAGGGATTGATGGGATGGGAGAATTTGAGGTGGATTATTTGGTGAAGCCAAACCCGCTGCAGGATGTGGAATTCCCATCCAGGCCTCATCCCATTCTCCCTCCAGCATTTCCCCTGGAGGAATATTTGGGGTTATTTGGAGCATTTGAAGGTTTATTCATTACAAAAAGGTCTGGAATTGCATTCCCGGGATTTCATTGGCTCCCTAGGTTTGTGGTTTTAGCCCAGAAATTGTGATTTTTTTCACAATTTTTCCCCATTAATTTAATATTTTCAGGTCTGTGCTGTCTCAAAGTTTTGGTGTCCTGATTTTCCATGATTTTGGGAAGAATTGTCCCTGTTTTCTGGTCCTTCTGCTCCCAAAATTTCCTCCTTTTCCTCCTCCTCTCCCACACCTCCCCAAGTTCCAGTGGAACAAAAACCACCTTGGAAAAAATCAGATTTTTCCTTAAAAAAACCCAACCCTGCAACTCCTTGAATTCCCAGCCGCTAATTCCATTAATTATGTTATGATGCAATTAAGCATTTCATTTCCTGCCTATTAGCGCCTCAATTATTAATTAATAATTACAGATCATTAACTGATAATGTTCTCTTGGCAGCTGAATTATTCATCTCCCACGAAGGAGTTTTTTTTTCCTTGACATTTCTCTCTCATTTTTCCTCAGAATTTGGACTTTTCCCAGCTCCTGGAAGAGCCAAAACTTCTGGAGAGCTGCGTAAAAACTGGGAGGGGATCGGGACCTCATTCCCGGGAATCTTCCCTGATCCATTGGGAGGAAATTCCTCATCCCCCAGAGGGAGGGGGAGAAGTGGCTGCTCCAAGGGCTCCCCAAATCCAGAAATCTTGGGAGAAGCGGGGTCACAAACCTTGGGAAGCTGGAATTCCAGAGAGCTCCAGGGCCAGGGAAAGGTCGCAGTAGGACACTGGGAATTCTGGAGAACCCTGGGATCAGGAAAAGGTGGAGAAGGAAATCTGGAATCTTGGAGAATTCCAGGGCCAGGAAAAGGTGGAGAAGGACACCGGGAATTCTGATGAACTCTGGGATCAGGAGAAGGGGGAGAAGGACTCCTGGAATCTTGGGGAACTCCAGGGCTTGGGAAAACTGGGAAAGGACATTGGGAATTCTGGAGAATTCCAGGGTCAGGGAGAGGTGGGAGCCGGACACCTGGAATCCTCCCCATGGGATGCACCCCTGGATTCAGAATCCCTGGATTCAGGATCCCTTTCCCCATTTCCCCACCCCACATTCCCACGTGGAACTGGAGATGCTTCTCCCCATCTCCCAAGCAGGGAAATATTTATTTACAGCCGGATTTTTACTGGATAAACAAGGAAGAGCCGATTTTTTTGGGAAAACAAAGGAACAAACAAAAGCAGCTCCCGGCCTTATCAGCGCTGAGCTCTCCTTATCTGCTCCGGAATCTCCATAATTTCCTCTCTTCCCCCTGGAATGTTTGTGGTGTTTGAAGGTTGTTTACAACGATGGAAGGAGGGAGGAAAATTCCAGAAACGGACGGGATTTCCTGTAGAACAGACACTGAAAAATTTAAAAATTGGGATTTTTCCTGATTTCCCTAACTCCATTTTTTGCTTCTGGCAGCATCCAAAGAGGATTAACAATGGGATGTCAGGGAATCCATGGGCAAAATGGGAGAGGGGTGGGAACGGGGATTTCTGAGGATGCAGGGTGGGTTTGGGGGGATTCGGGGTGGCTTGAGGGGGATGCAGGATGGGTTTGGAGAATTTAGGATGGATTTTGAGGATGCAGGATGATTTTGGAGGATTTAGGATGGGTTTTGAGGGTGTAGGATGGTTTGAGGGGGATTTAAGATGGTTTTTGGGGGTGCAGGATGGTTTTGGAGGATTTGGGATGGTTTTGGGGGGTGTAGGGTGGTTTGAGGGGAATTTAGGATGGTTTTTAGGGATACAGGATGGTTTGAGGGGGGTTTAGGATGGTTTTTAGGGATACAGGATGGTTTGAGGGGGATTTAAGATGGTTTTTGGGGGTGCAGGATGGTTTTGGAGGATTTAAGATGGTTTTTGGGGATGGAGGATGGTTTGAAGGGGATTTGGGATGGTTTTTAGGGATACAGGATGGTTTGAGGGGGATTTAAGATGGTTTTTGGGGGTGCAGGATGGTTTTTGGAGCATCCGGTGCCTCCCCAGGATGAGTTTCGGGAGTAGCAGGGCAGCCCGGGATTTGGGGAAGCCGCAGCCCCTGCCAGGCCGGCCTTGAACGCACCTTAAAAGAGAATTCCCGAGGGATCCGCGGGAATGGATCTCACCGGGAGCAGCTCCCGGGGCGGGTTCTCCTCCTCCCCGCTCCCCTGAGCTGCGGCCGGGGGGAATTCAGGGGATGAAAACAAAAGAAGGGAATTTTTCCCTCCCCCTTTTTTTTTAAATTTAAATGAAGTTTTCTGAGTCACCGCGGGCCCTTATCAGCCCTTCCCACTTCCCGAGGATCCCATTCCCCTCCCCACCCGCATCTGAAGAGCTCCTCGTTATCAGCTTCGCCTCCCGATAAGCTCCTCTTTATCAATTCCCTTCCCAGAGATCTCCATTCGCTCGCTGGAGTTTTCTTTTGTTCCTGCTGATTTTTAATTTATTTATTTCCCTTTCAAGCGCAGATAAGGAATTTTCCTCCCTCCCTGGCTCCCTCCCCTCCGGCCGCGCTCCCAGCCCCGGCATCGCCTCGGGAATGAGAATTTTTTTGTGGTTTTGAGGAATTTCCCCACCTGGAGAACACCCGCGAGGGGATTTTCCAGCCCTGGGTGGGAAACTTGGAATTCCAAGGGGTGCAGGAGGGCGCAGAGGGGATCGGGAGGGCTCTGGAGGGTGCAGGGAAATTCAGGAAGAAGCTGGAGCATGCAGGAGGATGCAGGAGGATTTTGGAGCATGCAGGAGGATGCAGGGGGATACAGAGGGAATCAGGAGGATGCAGAGGGAATCAGGAGGATTTTGGAAGGTGCAGGGAAATTCAGGAAGAGGCTGGAGCACGCAGGAGGATGCAGGAGGATGCAGAAGGATTTGGGAGGATTTTGGAGGATGCAGGGGGAATCAGGAGGATTCAGGAGGAGGATGGAGGATGAAGGACAATGCCGAAGGATGCAGAGGGAATCAGAGGGATGGAGAGAGATGCAGGAGGATTCTGGAGGACTCGGGAAGATGCTGGAGGAATCAGGAGCTCGCAGGAGGATTCTGGAGAGGGCAGGAAGATGCTGGAGGGGGCAGAGGGAGGCAGAGGGAGGCAGAGGGAAGCAGGAGGAACCAGAGGGAAGCAGAAGGAATTAGAAGGATCCAGAGGGATGCAGGATGATCCAGAGAGATGCAGGATGATCCAGAGGGGTGCAGGATGATCCAGAGGGGTGCAGGGGGATGTAGGAGTGTGCAGAAGGATCCAGAAGGATGCAGAAGGATGCAGGAGGATCCAGTGGGGCGCAGGAGGGATCAGGGGGATCCAGAGGGGCACAGGGGGATCAGGAGGGACGCAGAAGGATCCAGAGGGGCACAGGAGGATCCAGAGGGGCACAGGAGGATCCAGAGGGGCACAGGAGGATCAGGAGGGGCGCAGGAGGATCCAGAGGGGCACAGGAGGATCCAGAGGGGCACAGGAGGATCAGGAGGGGCACAGGAGGATCCAGAGGGGCACAGGAGGATCAGGAGGGGCACAGGACGAAGCCGCTGCAGGGCTGAGCCAGGACAGCCCCTGCCCCGCCTGCCCCGGGATGCTCCCCCCGCTCCCATGCCTTCCCTAAGCCGGGCTTTGTTAAACCCGACCTCCGCGAAGAGGTGACAGGGAATATTTACGGGCTGCCGCGCTGGCGGTGATCACCGGGGGCGGCGGGAGCGCCCATCCGTCACCGCTGTCACCTCAGGGCCTCGCCGCGCCCGATCCGTCACCGGGGCCCGCCAAGGGCACGGCCAAGGTCCCGCAGCCCCGGAATGTTCCAGACGCCGGGGACACCCGGGCCGGCACCTCCCGGGGCTGCTCCCGAGGATTCCACCCAGGGAGGAGCTGCCCGGACACGGAGTGTCCCTGCTGGGGCTGCCAGGGGAGGGGACAGCCAGGGGGACAGCCAGGGGGACACTCAGGGGGGACAGGGGAGAACAGGGGACACCCACCGGGGACAGGGTACAGCCAGGAGAGGGGACAGCCAGGGGGAACAGGAGACCACTCAGGGGACACCCAGAGTGAGCAAAGGACACCACGGGGACACCCCGGGGGGACAGGGGGAGAACTGGGGACACCCACCGGGGACAGGGGACAGCCGGGAGAGGGGACAGCCAGAGGGACACTCAGGGGGGACAGGGGACATCCAAGGGAGGAACAGGGGGCACCCAGGGGGTAGCAGGAGACCACTCGGGGACACCCAGAGTGAGCAAAGGACACCCAGGGGGGACAGGGGGAGAACTGGGGACACCCAAGGGGAGTAGGGGACACCCAGGGGGGATCAGGGGACACCCAGGGGACACCCAGGGGACACCCGGCGGGCACAAGGCCCTGGGAAGGGGTTCCCGAGGCAGGAGCAGCCGGAGGGGCCGCGGATGCTCCTCGGGGGATCCGCACCGGGGCCGGGGTGGGGCAGCGCAGCCCTGCCCGGGGCCGGCGGCGGGGACGGGACCGCAGCCCCGATTTTGGAAGGAATTCGTTACCATGGAAACGCCTCCCGTCCTTTTTTGACCGCCAGCGCTGAGGTGGGAGATCCGGCAGGAGGGGGCGGCTCATAAACAGGGAAAAATAGGGAAAAATCGGGAAAATCGGGAAAAATCGGGATAAACAAACCCCTGGCACAGGGAAAACACCCCAGGGAGGCTGGGCCAGCTTATCCCGGCTGCTCCCCGCGTGTGCCAAGCCCTGGGAGCATCCTGGGGGTTCTCCCTGCATCCCACCCGGGATATTCCTCATTTTCCCGGCTCCCTGGCATTGAACCTCCTTCACGGAGCCCGCTGGACCGAATTCCTGCCGGGATCAGCCCTGGCTGCAACATTTGCTCGGAGGAAAAGGTGGTTCGGGAGCAGATTGACCCCGAGGGCAGAGTTAAAGCAGCCTGGAAATGGTAAAAATAAATAAATTCAATTTTCCAGCGGAGTCTTCCCGAGTCTTTTCTTCTCTCTGTTTTTTATTTTCCCTTTCCCTGCTCACAGGTGGATTTTAAGGTCACGGAGCCGCCTGGCTCTGCGTTATCCAATCATTCCCACAATAAATTCCTTCCCTCTGGGGATCTCCCCCTGGTGAGGGATCAGATCCCGGGGCAGGCACGGGAGGATTCGGGCCGGGTTTTTTGGGAAGCAGCGGGAGCTGAGAATTCCTGTGGGAATGCCAGAGGTGAGAGCGGCCGGGGAGGGGAGACAGGTGAGAAATCCCACAGAAACCCTGGAATAACCCCTTGGATAGGCCATGCTACGGGGGTTTCTTGGATTTATTTTTCTTGGAGCTCTGGAATGGGATTTTCCAGGCTGGTGCTGGAACGCTTTTCAATTCCCACTGGGAATGCTGGTCCTGCCCATGCCAAGGAGCTGCCTGGGGCATTCCTGGGGTGCAGAACAGGGAAAATCCCGCCCGGGGCACATTCCCAGGGCATTCCCAGCAAGGCTCCCACCGAATCCTGGATGGGCAGGAAGAATTTCACTGGGAATTGTGGCAGGAATTGGGACTGGGAATTTTGGCTGGGAATTGTGGCTGGGAACTGTGACAGGGAATTGTGGCTGGGAATTCTGACAGGAATTGGGACAGGGAATTGTGACAGGGAATTGTGGCAGGCAGGGTTTGGGCGGCTCTGGGGGAGGGAAAACGCGGGAGCTGCTGGGGCTGCACGGAGCCTCCTCCGTGCCGGAATTCTCATCCCAAATCTCCTCATTAACAGTCGGGATTAGCAGCTGCCGGGCTTGGGGCTGAGCCATCTCCTCACGGCAGCCGGGCCGTGCTCCGCATCCCGAGCAGCTTCCCAGAATCCCAGAGAAACCAACTCGGGAATTCAACAACAACAACCCGAAAGGAACCTTTGATGGAGCCGTTCCTTGCCCTTGGAGAGGATTTGTTGGGTTCCTGCTCCTGAATCCCGGGATTTGGGCTGGGGATCCCAGGGTCAGGGTCTTATTCCTGATGCTGCAGGGATGTTCCCCCTCCTCGAGGCCATTCCCAATCCCTCTTCCAGTGGCTGCTGGTGTGTCCAGGGAATGCCCGGGTGTGGCACAAGGATTGGGCACATCTGCCACTCAATGGCCTTGGGGGCTTTTCCAACCCCAAAATTCCAAGATCCACCCAAACCAGCTGGGCTGCCCTTCCAAACCCCTCCCCAATCCTCCCAAACATCCCATGGGAATGCAGCTAAAAATCCTGCCGCAGGTTCCCGGGAATGCTCACCCAGAGTGACGCCAATCCCGGGAGAGCCAAACATTCCTGAAAACCCTGGGATTTTATTCCCGAAAATGAGTTTAATGCCCAGCCACGGCATTTTCTGCTCCATTGCTCCCGTCGATGTCCTTGTCTGGGAATAAAAGCTCCAAATTCCGATCAATACCAGCACAAACGGGTCAGGTTTGATCCATCCCGGGAACGCCGCGAGGGAGCGACCCCTGGAATCGGGAGTGGCGTTGGTGGGGTGGGGATAAAGGAAATCACCCGGAATCCCAGGCCAAGCTGGTGAGGGCAGAGCTGCCCCACATTCCCAAAAAAAACACAGAACAAATAAATGTTGTTCCCTGTCATTCCCGGAGTTTTCCGGCTGCTCCGGAGCCGCCGCTCTTGTAGCTCCTAATGCTCCCCGACATTTAATTAACTCCAACAAGCGCCTCGATCCCGCTGGAGGAAGGGAGGGCTCCCGGCTGCCAGGGCTGTGGAGAATCCCAGAATCCCTTTTCCCGTGGAAAAAATTCCATTATTTCCCCCTTTCCCTGTGTGTCCCATTGTTTCCCCTTTTTTTTCCCTTTTCCCAGGATTCCACCATGAGCAGTTTTCACTCCGGGCGGTTTTTGTGGCTCCCTTATCGCCCCCATTCCCTTCCCGTCTCCAAATATTTATCCCAGAGTTTTGTTCTACACTAAATAAATGCTCCCACCTCCTCTCTTCCCTCACCTTGGCTCCCAAATTAATCTCCGGAAATAATTGGGAAGCGGAGGAAGGAGATGGAGCGGGGGAGGAGAGAGTGGCAAAACAAAGAGTTTTATTTAAATCCTTTCTTTTTGTGGAATTTCACTCAGAATTTCAACATTCAAAGCCTTCTCCTGGATCTCTTCCTTCTCCTGGATCCCACCCTGCCCCTGGATCCCATTTTTCCCAAAACAGGCCAAGTTTGGAGCACGGGAAGAGCAATCCAAGGCTTTGGCTGCTGCATGGCTTTGCCGTGAACCGGGAGCTGTGGGGTGGCTGAGGATGGATTTTCCATGAGGTGTTAAAAAATGGGAGAGGGAAGGATTGGAGCAGGAGAGGGAGAGGGACAGATGGATCAGAGCCAGCCCCTCCTGACCATCCCTAAGGAGCTCAAAGGGACAATGGTGGCACTTGTGTGGCTGCCAGGCCACAAAGGAGCTGGGAAGGGCATTCCCACTCCATCCCGGTTTTTAGGGATCCTTCCAATCCTTCCCACGGGCTGAGCAGTGCTGTCCTCACCCCGCTGTCCGCAGGCCTTGGGGACACCCGGGCTGGCACTGTGGGGTCCCGGGGGTCGGGGGCTGCCCTCCATTAGCAATTCCCACATCCCTGCAATCCATCCCGGTCATTTCGGGATCACCGCCCGTAACTCAGCCCGCTCCAGCTCCAATCCCATTTTTTATCCATGTTTTATTCATGGAGGGGGGTCAGGTTCATATCGAAGGATCAATAAAAGCCTCCATCACGGCGCATTATTAATTAATAAGGAATCCATTATCTGCAGCCAGCCCGGCCGCTCCCTCGGTTTTTCTCCCTGGAGAAGCTTTTTGGGGGCAATTCCGAAAATTTACGGCCTGGTCGATCTCCTTCCCTCCCTCCTTCCCTCCCTCCGCCTGCCCAGGGATAATGGGAACTTTATTTAGCCTGGCTGTCCTTTGTCCCCGCTGATGTCCCCACTGATGTCCCTGGATCCTCCAACAACCCCGAAATCTGTGGGATGGATGGTGGGAGGAGCATCCCGAGCTCTGTGGGGTTTATTTGGGATTATTTGGCTTTATTCCCTCTTTTTTTTGATCTTTGCCACACCGTGACTGGACAGGGAACGCGTTTGTGGCCACCCCCGGGACTGGACAGTGACGGGGACGTCACCTGTGAGAGGGAGAACATGGAGGCCACAAAAATCAGGAAAATTCAGGATAAATCCATAGGAAATGCAACCCCCCGCACCAGAACAACTCAGGCTCCTGCTCCAACCCCTCCTCTCCCTCTGGAATTCCCAAAAATGGTTCCCCAGCCACTATTTTGGTTTTTTGGCACCTTTTTGCCCTCGGGAAGGGCTGGAAGGAGAATTCCCGGTGGTTTTTATGGATGGATCATTCCAGAGGTGCCCAGGGGTGGGGAGAACCCAGCACGGCATTCCCAGGATCCCAAAGAGCCGGGAATGGGCACGAGGGGAGGGATCTGCCCAGGAATCCCCGGGAAGGGCCACAAAACCTCTGCCGTGAACTGGGGACAGCACCGGTGACCCCGGCCCCTTCCCACCTGCTCAGAAATCCAACCCAATCAGCACTAATTAGCTCTAATTAATGGAGAGGGAGGAATTATTAGAGGGAATCATCAAATCCTTTGCCTGGGGAAGCCTTTGGACAGGTCGGGACTTTGGGACAATGGGAACTGCTGGACTCATCAGAAACGAGCCCAGCTCAAGCTCTGACCTCCCCCAGCTAATTAGCAGTAAGGTAATTAATCATTCATCAGCTGTAATGATGTGGTTCCCCTCTCTGCTTGTGCTGGAAGACACCGGGATGGGAATGATCCATGCTGGAGGTTCATCCCAGCTGGAAAATCAATAAATGAGGGAATTCTTGCATGTTGAAAATGGATTTTCCTCCCCTGGCGCCCCTGGAACTCAGGACCTTTCAGGAGAGGAAAACCAGGAATATTTGGAGCAAATAAATGCCTTCAATTTAAAGTTTCACTTAATTTCAATTTCAATTAAAATTTCAATTTTGATTTCAATTCTATTTCTATTCCAATGCCAATTCCAATTCCAGTTTCCATTTTGATTCCGATTCCGATTCCGATTCCGATTCCAATTCCAATTCCAATTCCAATTCCAATTCCAATTCCAATTCCAATTCCAATTCCAATTCCAATTTCCATTCTAATTCCGTTTTCATTGTTATTTTTTGTTTCATTTTTACTTTTTACTCCCAAAACCCTTCCATTTCTACTCCCTTTTTTTCTTTAAGTAACAGCAGCACTTCCCAACCTCTCAGGCACCCCAAACCAGGGGAGTTTGGGAATGTTTGGCCTGGAGATAAATGCGGGATGAGGGTTTGGATGGATACTCCTGGAATAAACATTGGCTTTGTGTCAGCTCCTTCCAGCCCCGGAGTCTGAACAAACCCAACCACCAGGAATTGATTTTCTAAAAATGTCAAACGCACACAAAAAATAAAAATAAAAACCCCAAACCCGCCGCGGATAAAAAATGTCGGTTTGTGGGGAATAATTGAGCTCCTTTCCTGCCTCCCCAAAAATCGATGGGAAGAGGACATGGAAAAACACAATGGGCTCTAAAGTGTAAATAATGAGAGGATGTGATTTGAAAATGGCTCAGCACGGTGGGGCCGAGGCCAAATTTCCCCGGAATAAAGCTGGGAATGCAGCAGCTCCCAGGGGAGGAGGCTGAAAAGGCAGGAATGAAGGGAAAAAGGGGGAAAATGGGGCTGGGAATGAGGAGTTCCCAATGATCCCACCCCAAACCCACACGGGCACCAGGGTGGGAGTGGAAAAGCTGCTCCAGGGGAATTCTGCCTCCCTAAAACCAGGAATTCCCGTTCCCTCCTTCCCAACATCTCCCCACACCCCTGAGTGCTGCGGGCACGGGAAGGATCCCAGCGGAATAATTCAGGAACAAACGGCTCCTCCAGGCTTTCAAACGAGGATTTTTAGGGTCTGGTTGGATTTTTTTTATTCCAAACTCCCCAAAGACTCGATCCCAATTCCCCTTTAAATGGGCAAACCATAACGTTGGGAATTTTCCCCGGATCCGGGATGGATTGAGCTCCTGCAGCCTCCTTTGGCAGGGAATTTATCGGTGCCGTAAATTCCCGCCGACGGGAGTGCTGTGAGTGCCATAACACATCCTCCAGCCAATCTTTTATCCATCAGCCTTTGTCCTGCCTTTTTTTTTTGGGAATATTTACGGACTGGGAGATGTTCCGGGAAGAGGAATCGCTCCTGAGGGTGTCTCCAGCTCTCCCCGGCCGCGGATAATTTGCAGGAATGCTCAGCCCTGCTCCAGGCTCTGGTTTTGTTGAATTTAATTCAGGCTCAAAATTTGATTTTAGGGACTCCCGGAGCTCCAAAAAATTTGGAGTTTCCCCCCAAAAAATAACTTCATGGGCAGGAGGATCCTGAAGTTCCAACCAATCCCAGCAGGAGACTTCAAACCCCATTTTCCTGCATTTTTCTTGGAAAAGCATCAAGGAAATGGATTTGGAATGGGTGAACAGAGAGAGGAATTTTCTAGGATGGCAATTCCCATTCCTGTGGCTCCTGGCTGGCAAAACAAATGGAATCCAACTCTGCTTCCATGAAAAGAGAGGAGAAATCCTCCTGGAAAAGCACCCAAGGCTCCCAAAATTTCCATTCGAGCTCCTCCTGGCAGCCCTGGCAGGAGCAGGGAGCTCCATCTGCTCCCGAATCCCGCCCGGACTCAGCTGGCAGATCCCACCTTCCTCTCCACGGGCAGGTGCCAGGGCTAAAAATATTCCCAGCACTGCCCCTTTCCTTGGCAGCCTCCGGAAAAGCTGGAATTGCAGCGGGGCGAGGCCTGGGAAGGAGCAGAGCCCGGGTTTTCTGTGGGATCGCTGGAATGAGGAGAGAAAATCCGGGATTTTCCCTTCCCCTGGGTCCCTTTGATTAATTCCAGAGAATCAGCAAATTCCAACCCCAATCCCAACCCCGGTGTGGCATTCCCAGTTTTCCCGAGGTGTTTTCCATGTTCCCATCAGGAATCAGAGCTGGGTGGCTGCTGAGAGGGAAAATCAAATTTGGGATGAGTGAATTTGAAGTTTGTGGAATGAGCTGTTCCCACACGGGCTCCAGAGGATCCCTGGAAAAATCCGGATTCCCCTTTCCAGCAACACAACCCAGCCAGGCTGAATTAACCAGGAAACGCGGGACTTCCATGGTGAAATAAATTAAAATATAAAATAAAATGGAATAAAATGGTGTAAAATGGAATGAAATTGAATAAAATAGAATAAAATGGAATAAAATCAAATCCTTGGAGTTGCTGCTGCTGGAACCATCAGCGTTCCCGGGAGTGAGATCCCTATCCAAGGAAAGTGAGAGGCTTCGGCTGCACAAATTAGATTTCCCCAGGCAGCAGCTTAATTAAAACTATCGAGTGTTCCCAGCTTTTGGAAATTAACTTGGAAAGTGTTTGGATAAAAAAAGCCTGGTCGGGGTTTTTGTTTCTTTTCTTCTCCCTGGAGTGGAGGGAAAAGGAGAACAAAATGGGATTTTTTTCCCTCCCGGATTCTTTGGAGGGAAGGAGGCAGCAAAGGAGGGATGATTTTTATTGGGATAAACCCGGATTTATCAGGATCTTGGGCCAACCTCCCCCGAAATTTTTTATTTGAAGCTGCTTGGATTATTTTGGGGATGGTTCCTCTGGTTTTAATCCCAATCCCGCACTCTGAAACTCCATGAAAATCCCTCAGGAAAAAACAAAGAACCGGCGGGATAACGCAGCCAACACCTGATCCAAACAAGAGGAGACGGGAATGAAAAAAAGAGGGAGAAATCCGCTCGGCAGCGGAGCAGGAGCCATTAGGGAGCATCAGGAGGAATCAGCTCCGCCGGGGTGAAGAGGCTGCTCCGAGGAAACAGGAGCGGGATGATCCCAGGGCCTCCTTCCCGCCGGAATTCCCGGCAGGTTGGAGGGGATCATCCCCGGCTGCGCCTCCCCGGCTCCGATTTCACGGCCCGGCGGTGACGGAGCTGCCGATATTCCAGAGTGGGAATGTCCCCGCCTGGAGACTCTGTGGGAAGGAGGGTGGGGAAATGTTCCATGGCTGGACACTCCACGGAGGCATCCCGGGGGAATTTATGGGATAAACACATCCAAGGAAACCTGGGAATGAGGAGCAGGGAATGCTGATCCCATGGAGAGATCCCAGTGGGGATTTATGGGATAAAAACATCCAAGGAAACCTGGGAATGAGGAGCAGGGAATGCTGATCCCATGGAGAGATCCCAGTGGGGATTTCTGGGATCAAACACATCCAAGGAAATCTGGGAATGAGGAGCAGGGAATGCTGATCCCATGGAGAGATCCTGGGGGGATTTATGGGATAAAAACATCCAAGGAAATTTGGGAACGAGGAGCAGGGAATGCTGATCCCATGGAGATTTTTGGGATCAAACACATCCAGGTGTTTCCTATCCAGTGGGATAGGGATGTGTGGCCGGGAATGCTGATCCCGGTGGGATCGCCCTGGGAATGACCCGCCAAGGTTTGGGACAGAGCCGGAATCTTCTCCGTGCCAGCCTGGATGGGCTCCACGAGCCTCAGTTTTCCCAAAATCTCACCCCATTCCTGCTTTTTGGGATGGGACACTCCAGCTGTGCCTCAGTCAGAATTCCCAAATCCCAGCAGGGACGCAGGGAAAGGGCTGGAATTCCCTCCCGAGGTGATCCCAGACAACCCCTCCATCCCAGCCCCAAATCCCAGGGAAAAGGAGGTGAATTTTCACCATTTCCCACCAGGAAAAATGCCCAAATCCCAGGAGATTAAACCCAAATCCCCTCCAGTGCCCGCTTCCCATGGACATCCAGCTGGAAATCCAAGGAAAAAGATAAAACCAGCAGCAGGGCCGGATGGAGAGAAAAGAGAAGCGAGAAAGAAATAGGAATAAAAAATCTTTGGATAACACCAAATCTCCTCCCCGGGGGAAGATTCCGAAGCCATTTTTAATTAACTCGGTGCGGAATTATCGCCCATTAAACAAACACCGGCGATCACTGGGAGCGCATTCCCGGCGCCGCAGGTCGCTGCTCCCGCTGCTCCCGGGAATCGCTGGTTGGATTTACATTTATAGGGAGAAAGGGGCAGGTTTAGGGGCAAAAAACATCCCTGATCCCAAAAAACCTCGGGATTTTCACCTGGCACAGGGGTTGGGTGGGAAAGGAGCAGTTTTAGGGGAAAAAACCATCCCTAACCCCCAAAAACCTCGGGGTCTCCCCCTGGCATGGGAGACTGGAGGGAAAAGGAGCAGTTTTAAGGGGAAAAACTATCCCTGATCCCAGAAAACTTTGGGATCTCCCCCTGGCACAGAGGGCTGTATGGAAAAGGAGCAGTTTCAGAGGGAAAACCCATCCCTGATCCCAGGAAACCTCGGGATCTTTGCCTCCACAGCATTTTTTCTGTGAGCTGGGGAAGGCAGGATTTTTTTTTTTTTTTCCTCTTCCATAAATTGTAATTGATTTCTTTTTTTAATGGAATATTGTAATGGAATATTGTCCAACGTGCACAGACTCCTGGGATAAATTATTCAGCAGCACATTTTTAAATAATGCAGCCGCTTCCTGCTCGGATTTCCATCTCCTTAAAACCCAGGATGGGAAGGAATCTCCACCTCTGGAGTCTCCATCCCTCCATGCTCCGGGTGAGGTTGTTGGGAATTAACAATTGGAAAGGTGAAAATTCCCTGAAGTCCTTCTCCAGAGCCTGGATTTGCTCCTTGCTCCCAGAGCTGGGGGTGGGAATGGAGCAATTCCCGCTTTTCCAGGGGATGCTGGATCCAAGTGTGGAGGTGGCCAAGGGGGGATGGAAGTGGAGGAAAATCCGGGCAGGCTCCAGGTGGGATCCGATCCATGGGAGAGGGAGAAACCCCATGTAGGAATTCCCGAGTCCTGGAAAATTGTTATTCCCGATTCCCATCAGTTTTTCCATGTGGGAAAAGGGGGGATTCCGGGCAGGGGCGATTCCCACACATCCCTGGGATGTTCTGGGAATGCTTCACTCCCTATTCCCCAGCCCCTTCCTCAGAACATTCCAGAATTTCCAAACCCAGGGCTGAAATCCCCTCCACAGCTGCCTGGGGGGGCAGATCCCTGTCTCATTCCCACATTTTCCAGACCTGGATATTCCACCACCATCCACGCCTGCCTCAGTTTCCCCTTTCCATAACCAGGGCGTTCCCAGTGACCCCCGGATCCACCATTCCCACAAAAACGGGCTCCAAAGGCTCTCCCACACCCCAGGAGGATCCCTGGGGAA
The DNA here is from genome assembly GCF_021018805.1 of Prinia subflava. Lineage (NCBI taxonomy): Eukaryota > Metazoa > Chordata > Aves > Passeriformes > Cisticolidae > Prinia > Prinia subflava. Next base: position 1,306,411 of record NC_086275.1, on the reverse strand, counting down.
AAGGCAGAGGCGCAGTCCCAGGGAATTTGCTCCCAGCTCCCCAAATCAATGGATTCAATCCCGAATTTTTCCTGCTGGGACGCCCCGAGCTCCAGCACATCCCAAGAGATGAGCTCTGCTCATTCTGCTCCCCTTCCCTTCCCAAATCCAATTAAATCCCTTTATTGGATCCCTTTGGACACAACTCCTGGCACAATTAGCGGGATAATTTCCAAGCACAAAATAATTGCCTCGTTCCGTCCTCCCTCTCCGAAGATTTCGGCTTCCGCTCCACATTCCCTTTGTTTTTATTGGGATCGAGAGGGAGGAGGAGCTCACCCAAATCCCTAAAAAAAGGGGGAAAACCCAACTGGGAGCCCTGGAATGGGGCTGGAGGCCGGGGAAGGGAAGAGCTCCAGCAGGATGTGGGAATGGGGCTGCGATCCCGGATATCCAGGAGCTTCCAGAGCTCCTCTCCTCATCCTAAGGCACAAATCCCTGATTTCCTCAGCTCCCAAGGACCTGGCTTGGCTTTGATTCCCTGATTTTAAGCCAATCCCAGTGTTTGGCTCCTTAGCTCCTTGTCCATCCCTGATTTCGGCTCCTTTGGGATCCCCTGGATCCACCCAGGCTGCCCCCACGGATCAGGGATGGCCCAAGCAGCTCCTGTTGGATCCCTGATCCTCATTCCCAGTTTTTTGCCCATCCAGGCACATTCCAGCTGCTTTTCCAGAGGGATTTTTCCTCATTCCCGCCCCACATCCGCCGGGATTCCAGGCCGGACGCGGAAGTCGATGCCGCCTGTTCCCTCTGACGGATTCCCGAAGCTCCAGGGATTCAATCAAGGGAAGGGACATAAATCACGTTAATTAAAGAATTCCCAAACCCCTCCCGCAGCCCTCGGGATGCGGCCATGGAACGGGAACGTGCCCTCGGCATTCCGGAGCTCCTTGGAATCATCGATTTCCTGGGCCTGTTTTTTATGGATGTCACAGCCCTGGGAGCAGCAGAGCAGGGTCGGATGGGTTTAATCTTCCCTGGAGTGTGTTTGGGAATCCCGGAATCGTGGAATGGGAAGGGATCTCAGAGCCCATCCCTGGAATGGGACATCTTCCCTATCCCAGGATCTCCAGCCCGGCCTTGGGCACTTCCAGGGATGGCAGCAGGAATCGGGATCCTGCTGTGCTTTCCCGGGATTCCCAGCCGTGTCCTTGGTTATCCAGGATCCCGCCTCTCACTCCTTAATTCCCGGGAATCCTGGAATTCCCGAGCATTTTCAGGGGTCAGAATCACGAATGAATGGCTGGTTGGGAATTCTGCTTCCCGAGGTGTTCGGAGATGCTTTGGGATTTGGAATGTGGGGTTTGGGGCTGGGATGTGGGATTTGGAATGTGTGATGGGATTTGGAATTCAGGCTTTGGGAGCGTCCCCCTGCCTGGAGCTCCCCCAGCTGCAGCTCCGTGGAGCTCTGGGCTGGATTTTCGGGATCATGGTGGGATTATCCCGCTCTGCTCCTCCCTGGAATGGTCAGGCCTGGCCGTGTAATGAGCTTGCAAATCCGTGGGAAGAAAAGCTGGGACAAATCCAAGGATTTCACTGGATGAATCCAAGCTCTTGGAGCCTTGGACACTTCCCGGGGTGGGGCAGCCACAGCTTGGATCCTCCTCTCCGAGTTTTTTCCCCTTTTTTGTGAGTTTTTCCCAAAATTTCTTCCCTCTCACGTGTGGGAAGCTCCCCAGGGCTGGGAAATCGATGTCACCTCTGGGGTCTGGCGCTTCCAACTGGCAGCGATCCCATCCAGGGATTAGTGAGGGATTAGGATGTGGAACAGGACTGATAATTAATTAATGAGCAGGAGGGATAATGAGAACCAGCAAACCGGGATCATTGGATCCAGATTTTTAGGGAAAAAAAAAAAGATTGGAAAAGTTCTGCTGGCCCCTCTTCCCTTTTTGTCCCTTTTGTCCCCTCCAGAGCCAGATCCTGCCACCATTCCCTGCTCGTTAAACAGGGAAAAATCCCACAGGGAACACGATTCCAATGGGATCCGATGGGAGATGGGAGCAGCTCCAAGGGGATCCCAGGGATTTTTAGGAATCCTGAGGCCAAAATCCAACATCCTCCAAATTTGGGGACACACAGGTGACAGAGAGGTCCCAGCTCCTGCTCCGAGGGTGGGAAGTGAAGAATCCCAATCCCTGTAGGAATCCCAAATCCCAGAGTCTGGGACAGAGAGGGAAAACAGGAGGGGAGCAACACCTGGGAATTCCTGGGAATGGTTCCAAAGGATCCGGGAATTCTCCTGGAGATGCTGGGCTGCCTAATTCGGATGGATCTGCCACCAAATCTCAGCGAATTTGGATGGATTCACCACTGAATCCCAGGGAATTTGGATGGATTCAACACCAAATCCTGGGGCTGCTGGAAGAGGCAGGAGGTGGAAGATTCCTGCTGGAAAGCTGCACCTTACACAGGAATTCCTGGGGCTCGGAGCCTCCCTGCTCCCGCAATTCCTCTCCAGAGCCCAGCAGGAATTCCTTGTCCACCCCCAGGGATCCGCAGGGTGAGGAGGGCAAGGGGCTGATCCTGCCTGGGAGGGAGCAGAGCCGAGAATCCACCTTGTCCTGGTGGGAAAAGCAATCCCCAGAGCATGGAAACGATCAGGGATAAACGCAGAATTCCCACGTTCCAGCTGGATCTGGCTCCAGAAGGGCAATTCCCATCCCCAACATCCAGCCCCGGCCATCTGGATCCGATTCTTCTCCTGGAATTTGTCCTCCAACACATCCCAGGAGGTTTTTTCCGCCCCCCCGGCCCCACAAGCTGCTGCTGCTCCCGGTTTCCCTCTGCCTTTCCCCGTTTTTCCAGCTTATTTACGGAATCATCGCACCATTGATTTCCTGACAGCTGCCCTGACCTTTATGATTTTATAAAATCCAGCTTTTCCCACAGCTTTTTCTGCAGGTTTTCTCCCCGGGCCTTGGCAGCCCGGAGAAGGTGACGCAGGGAATTATTGTGGATTTTTTCCGGCTCCTGGGAAGCGGCAGGATCCGTGTGGGAAGGGGCTGGCAGCGGGAACGGCTTCCATCACCTTTTCCAAGTGAAGGCCGAGCGGCAGGAGGTGGATGGAGCCCTGCTGGGACGCCGGTGACGCAAGAAATTCCCTGGAAAAACAGCTTGCACATGGAACTAGCACAGATCGACCGAGTGGTTCGATCCCAAAAAATAAAAAGCCTCTCACCCAGGCTCTGGGAATCTTGCTTTGCTCCCACTTTTCCTCTCCAGCAGGGATCTCAGGGATTCGCAGGGAAATTTTGCCCCTGGAAAAGGGAAAGGGGTGGAAGATTGAAGGGAAAGCAGAGCCAAGGGAAAAAGAATAAATCAGCTCCGTATGGAAAGGTTGTGGGGTTTTTTTTCCCCAGAATTAGGATTCCAGTGAAAACACATGGAAAGAGCCACAATTCCCAGCCGTGCGGAAAAGCACAGCGTGGGAGGAGGGGGAAGAGCCCCCGATCCCGCTTTCCCCGCTGGTGGCTCAGCAGGAGCTCGGGAATGACGCCAGTGCTGGATGATGGGCAGGCAGGGACTGGGGGGGTCCCAGCCTCTGGAATCCCGGCTTTCCTGGGATTTCTGGGATTCCAGTGCGGAGCTTTGGGGAGCGGCGGGGTGGAAATCCCTGGGGTGAACCAGGACGGTGCCTCCGGGCAGCGGGAACTGCACGGGGAGGATTCAAACCCACGCTGGGCCCTGGGAGCTGCTCCTGCCCCGCTTCCAGCCGGGAATAAACCCGGGAAAGGCCTGGTGGAGGGGGGGATTGCTGCCAGAATTCGGCTGTCCCCGTGGGGAGGGGACCTGGTGTCCCCAGTGCCACCAACCCCAAACCGGGGAGGGGACCAGTGCCACCAACCCCTCTGTGGGGACAGGACCCATGCCTGGAAATGTCCCCAGTGCCACCAACCCCAAACCGGGGAGGGGACCAATGCCACCAACCCCTCTGTGGGGACCCATGCCTGGAAATGTCCCCAGTGCCACCAACCCCAAACTGGGGAGGGGAGCAATGCCCCGAGGTGTCCCCAGTGCCACCAACCCCAAACTGGGAGGGGAGCAATGCCTGGAGATGTCCCCAGTGCCACCAACCCCAAACTGGGGAGGGGAGCAATGCCCCGAGGTGTCCCCAGTGCCACCAACCCCAAACTGGGGAGGGGAGCAATGCCCCGAGGTGTCCCCAGTGCCACCAAGCCCTCGCCAAGGCCTCTGGCCTGGCTGCGCTCGCCCTTTGAGCCAACCCCAAAATTCCTCCTCTCCCTTCCCCCCCTGCCCCGGCTTCACCCTTTGGATCTCTCCAGGATTTTCGTGGATAAGCCCCCCCTCCCCTGATGAGCAGCGCTAATTACTGAGCTCCATTAACCCCAGGAGCGGCGCGGGGCTGGGGCCGGCTCTGCCCTCGCTGCTTTTCCCTCTCTCCAAAATCCCGGATTTTTAATTTTTTATTTTTTTTCCCCTGCTCAACAAAACATCCACGAGCGCTCAGCAATGCCCCGCGGAGAGCGCGAACCTTCCCGTAATTGCCCGTCCTTCCCGGGGCCCTTAAAAGCTTTTGCGAGGAGGAGAACAGAGGCTCCTTGTCAGCCACGAGCCATTACCCGGGCACAGCAGCCGCAGCCTCTGGCCTCGGGAAATGTTGGATTTTCTGAGTGTTCCAGAGCCTTTCCTGCCTGGAGAGGGGATCCAGAGGGACGGGATTGGTGCCAGCAACCCCAAACTGGGGAGGGGAGCAATGCCCAGAGGTGTCCCCAGGGCCACCAACCCCAAACTGGGGAGGGGAGCAATGCCTGGAGGTGTCCCCAGTGCCACCAGCCCCAAACTGGGGAGGGGAGCAATGCCTGGAGGTGTCCCCAGTGCCACCAGCCCCAAACTGGGGAGGGGAGCAATGCCTGGAAGTGTCCCCAGTGCCACCAGCCCCAAACTGGGGAGGGGAGCAATGCCCAGAGATGTCCCCAGTGCCACCAACCCCAAACTGGGGAGGGGAGCAATGTCCAGAGGTGTCCCCAGTGCCACCAACCCCAAACTGGGGAGAGGAGCAATGCCTGGAGGTGTCCCCAGGGCCACCAGCCCCAAACTGGGGAGATGTCCCCCTTTGGATGCTCCATCCCCGACATTCCCGGCTCCAGGGGATTCTCCAACCCCAGCCTCCTCCTTTGGATGCTCCAGCCCATCCCACACCCCTCAATTCCTGGCAGGATCCTCTTTGCAGGGTTGAGCACCTTCCCTGCAGCCTTTTCCCTGTTTTGGGGGGGTTTGGGATGGGAATTTCAGTCCTCAAGAGCCTCAAGCTCTCCCCTCCTTCTTCCCCTGCCAGCCACCCCCAATTTTCCATATTTTCATGCCCTTCCTTTGTTCCGCCTCCTCCTTTCACACTTCCCCCACTTTCCCCCCCAAGTGTCACTTCAGGAGAAGAAAAACTTGGGTCGAGAACCCAAAACACTCAAAAGCAGCAGGAAAAAAACCCAACCAGGATTGGTTTTGATGGGAACGGGAACAATTCCCACCCTAATGATTAGCCGGGATTCTTTTCCTGCCAGGAGCAGCTCCCGGGGCAGGGGAGAGGAGCAAAACCAGCGAGGAAAGGGGCAGCTCTTCCCAGATTTTCATGGGATTTTCCTACAAGGCTCAGCCAGATCCAGCAGCTCCTGCATTTCCTCTGGAGTAGTGGCACTTCCCATTTTTCCTGGGAATTTTGCCTTGGGCTGGGAGAACCCGCAGCAGGGGAAGATTTGGGGCTCTGTGGTGGAGGATGAAGGAATTGGGATCATTCCCAGATTTTCCCAGAGCCATTGGGAGCCTCAATCGGCTCCCATCCACCCTGGATCCCTCTGGAAGGCCCCAGTAACCCCCTGGATGAAAGGGAGAGGGATAAGGACAGCGGGAAGGGAAAATGGGATGGGATGGGATGGGATGGGATGGGATGGGATGGGATGGGATGGGATGGGATGGGATGGGATGGGATGGGATGGGATGGGATGGGATGGGATGGGATGGGATGGGATGGGATGGGATGGGAATTTGGGGTGGGATGGGATTTGGGATGGGATGGGATGGGATGGGATGGGATGGGATGGGAATTTGGGGTGGGATGGGATTTGGGATGGGATTTGGGATGGGGATTCAGGCTGGGAGAGCCTGGAAGGGCCACAGACCCCCCCCAAACCCCACACTGCACCTTCCCATGGAAATTCCAGGCTGGAAATACATTCCCAGTGCCAGGAATGTTCCATTAAACCAGGATAACACATTCCCAGTGCCTGGAGTGCTAAACCTGAGCCCCTAAACCGGGATAACCACGGCGTCCGCATCCAAGGATCCCAAATCCAGGCTCATCCCTCCCTTCCCATCCCCGCTGCCCCGTCCTGACCTCCCCGCTCCCGCTTCTCCCGCGGCTCAGCACTTTTTCCATGTGAAATAAATGTTATTTTCTCCCCGGCCGGAGCCCAATTCATCTTCCTGTCAGGGGGAATCACGGCGAGAGGGCGAGAGCAGCAGCCAGCGAGTGCTTACACACGGAAAAATGGGATAACGCAGCTCCCAGAAATCCTCCCTCCCCTGGTTAATCAGCCTCGAAGGCGGCCTGGCAGAGAATTTAACCGGGAAAAAAAATAAATTAAAAAATTAGATGGGAGGTGGAAAAAGTGATCCCAGTCCCCTCCCCGGCCCCTTTTGTTCCGGAAAGCGCTGGGAGATTTTTATCTCTCCATAAAGTTTTATTGGAGCTGATGGTGGGAGGGAGATCCAATTAAACTCCCCCTAATCCCGCGCTCAACTCCACGGCCCCGGTGGGAGATCAGGGTGACAAACGAGGGGAGATAAATGGGAGCAGAGCTGGAGGAGGGAGGGCTCGGAAAAAATGGGATTTAATCGGGAAAGTCAGAACTTTTGGAACTGGGGATTCTGGCTTTCTGCAGCTGGGAAAGCTGGAATTAAACATATCCAGGGATTTTCCTGCTGCCAGGTGGGGCTGGGGATGCCCCAGGTGAGCTGGAAGTGTGTAATTAATGGATTTTTAATGAAGAGCTTTTATAGAATTAAAGGTTCTGAGAGGCTTCGCTGGGGATTTGGCCCCCAAGGAGCGGAGTCTGTGCCGGAGCAAACAAATCCAGGGATGTGTTTATCCAGCCATGGCAATTCCCAAAATCCAGCAGCCCAGCCCCTCCTCATCCTCCGTGGAAGATGAAGATCAGGGATTCATGGAATGCTGTGGAGGGACCTAAATCCCACCCAGTTCCAATCCCAACACCTCCCACTATCCCAGTGGCTCCAGCCTGGCCTTGGGCACTGCCAGGGATGCAGGGGCAGCCACAGCTCCTCTGGGAATTCCAGCCCAGCCCCTCCCAGCCAGGAATTCCTTCCCCAAATCCCATCCAGCCCTGCCCTCTGGCAGTGGAATCCATTCCCTGTGTCCTGTTCCTCCAGCCCCTCCTGCCCGGCAGATTCCTGGTGTCCAGGGCTGTTCCTGGGATGGGGAAACAAAACCTTGGAATGGTTTGGGATGGAAGGAGCTTAAATCCCATCCACTTCCAACCCCGACACCTCCCACCATCCCAGGCTGCTCTAACCCGGCCCTGGACACTTCCAGGGATGGAGCAGCCACAGATTCCCTGGGAATTCCACCACGCTTTGCCTCCCACCCCAACCCCGCGCTCCAACTTTTCCATAAAACCCTGGGAAGAGGGAAAACGAGGTGAATCCCCCCAAAAGCCGCTCGGGGCCGCTTTCCTGGGAGCAGCTTCCCTGCGATCCACGTGCTCCCCTCCCGCTCCTCGGAGCAGAGCTGAGCTTGGCCTTGAGCAGGAGCTGCTGCTTTTAATTCCCTTCCCACTGAGTCACCCTCCCTCCTTCCCTTCCCTTCCCGATCCGAGCGCCGCACTCCAACGCGCCGCAGCTATTTTGACACACTGAGCAAATATCAATTAATTCGCCTCTCGGAGAGGGGGGAAAAAAACCACACAAAACACAAAAAAGAAGAAGAAGAAAAAAAAACCCTGAAAAGAAAAGCTTAATTGAAAAAAATCCGGGGCCAGATTCGCAGCCCGGCGTTTGCCAGCACAGCCGCGGTTTCGAGCTCCGCCGCTCCTCGAGCGCCGCGGATTTTGCGGCTCCCCCGAGGAAAAGCTTTCTCTGGAGGAGCCGCGTGAGTCACCCGAGTCAGAACAGGGGGAAAAACGGGGAAAAGAGGCAATTCCAGAAGGGTCTCACCCCCCGCTGGCTGCTCTGGGATAAGGGAGGACCCCAGAGCCGGGATCAGTCCCAAGGCTGTGGAAAAAGGACGCGGATTTGGGGGGCAGGGTTGCTGCCACTGTTGGGTTCCTCTCCAAGCAGCCCCAAAACCCCAAATCCTCCCCCAACCTTGGGGGTCCAGGCAGCTTTTGAGGGGCTCCCATCACCTCTTCCCCGCATCCCCTGGCAGGAGCAGAGGGAATTCAACGGGAATAAACAGCCCCCGGATCCTCAGCCCCCGCAGGAGGACGGGGTTGAGTCAATCAAAGGCTTTGACTCACGGAATTATTTTGCTGTTAGAACGCAATTAACTGACGAGTCCTGGCTTTGTTTGGGGGCTTTTCCTCCGCAAGGACGTCACCGGCACCGGGAGGGGACACAAAGGCTCCGGGCCCTCCTGCCAGTGGATTGCTGGAGCAGGAAAAGGCACCGGGAATGAAATTCCAGAGTGGTTTGGATGGGAATGGACCTCAAATCCCATCCTGTTCCACTGGGCCAACTTCCATTATCCCAGGTGATTCCAGCCTGGCCTGGGACATTTCCAAGGATGGGGCAGCCGCAGTTTTCTCTGGAATCTCCCCAAATCCCATCCATCCCTGCCCTGTGGCAGTGGGAAACCATTCCCCTCATTCCAGGTGCCATTTACTGCTAAACTCCCCCTCCTAAAAAAAAAACAACTCAGTGGTGAGAAAAGGGGAATAAAAAAACCCCCACATCCCAAAAAATCTGTTCACGCTCCGACACCCCTAATTAGGGCCACCCGTGGAGCAGCACAGGAGGGGAATTTTTGAATTCCAAGGAAAAGGCAGAACGTGCCAGACTCGCCGTATTTTTAGCCTCCACAACCCCAACACTTCCCACCCTCCCCTCCCCGCCCTCTGCTCTTCGCAGCTGCCCCGAGCCGGGAGCGTCAGCGCTTCCCGAGTGCGGGCGGGAGCAGGGAAAGGTTATCCAAGCTGTCAGGAAGGGTTTCTTCCCCTCTCCCGGAGATGGGAAAACAGCGGGATGCGCTCGGCGCTGGCGCTAACGAGGAGCCGGTGCTGACGCTGAGCGCGGGTGACACCGGGGACGGCCCTTGGTGGCAGCGGATTCCCGCGGTGCCTGAACGGATTATCCCGAGTGTCTGGCACTGGGAAGACGCGCTCGGAGAATATTCCAAGGGTTCCGGCGCGGCTCCACATCCCGGAGGGGAGTCCCAATGGATTTGGGATGTTTCCTCGCTGGGGGTTTATGGAACAGCTGGGAAAATTTTGGTCAGACTCCCGCTAATGTTCATTCCTCAATTCCAGGAATTCCTTTTCCATTCAACCAAAAGCCCCCAGGGCTTGGTCTTGGAGCACGAATTCGCTATTCCATGTGGCAGTGGGATCTTGGAATGGTTCAGGTTGGAAAGGACCTCAAATCCCACCCAGTCCCACAGGCAGGGACCCCTCCCACCATCCCAGGTGTCCCAGGAACAGCTCGGACAAGGAATTTGGGATGCTGGGGGATGAGAGGCTCAGTTTGACCCAGAAATCCAACAGAGTCCTGGGATGAGCAAAGACTTGGAGCTGTTGGAGCAGGGGAGGCTCCAGGGAGAGCTCAGAGCCCCTGGCAGGGCCTGAAGGGGCTCCAGGAGAGCTGGAGAGGGGCTGGGGACAAGGGACAAAGGGACAGGACACAGGGAATGGCTCCCACTGGGAAAGGGGAGATTGGGGTGGGATTTTGGGAAGGAATTCCTGGCTGGGCTGGAATTCCAGAGCAGCTGTGGCTGCCCCTGGATCCCTGGCAGTGCCCAAGGCCAGGCTGGATCAACGTGGGATAATGGGAGGCGTTGGAGCTGGAAGAGGATGGGATTTACAGTCCCATCCCACCCAAACCACTCTGGAATTCCACAATTCCATGATTCCCCCTGAGCTGTTGCCATCCCAGCCCCACATCCCTTCCCCAAATCCCGCTTTTCCAGGCACAGGAAACAACTCCCGGGCGCTGTTCCCGCTCCCGTTCCCGGGTTTCGGAGCCCGTGGGCAGCTGCGATTTCCCAGCTTTTCCCACAAGGCAGCAGGTGGTGCCAGGGAGGATCAAGGATAAACAGGGATAAATACGGACACGGGAGCCTCTGGAATTCGCTCAGATCCGGGAGCTCCGGCCTCCAGGCTCTGCTCTGGAACGTCACCAAACCCAGCACTTAAACCTGTCCTAACCCACCCAAAATAACCCCCAATAACCAAACTCTGCATTTAAACCTGTCCTAACCCACCCAAAATAAACCCCAATAACCAAACCCAGCACTTAAACCTGTCCTAACCCACCCAAAATAACCCCCAATAACCAAACTCTGCATTTAAACCTGTCCTAACCCACCCAAAATAAACCCCAATAACCAAACCCAGCACTTAAACCTGTCCTAACCCACCCAAAATAACCCCCAATAGCCAAACTCTGCATTTAAACCTGTCCTAACCCACCCAAAATAACCCCAATAACCAAACTCTGCACCCAGAATTAATCCCAGCACAAAACTCTGCATTTAAACCTGTCCTAACCCTGCCCCACCCCTCCAAAATGCAGCCCAGGAGCCAAACCTGATATTTAAATTTAGATTACCCCGGCTCCCATCTCTGATTATTTTTAATTCCTTTTCCATTTGTGCTACCGGAGACTTTCTCTTTTTGTTGGGAATTAATTTGCTCTAATTTAGGGAAGTGTTTTTGATTGCTTTTGATTAAGTTTAACAAGCAGGGAGGGAAAAAAAAAGAAAAGCTGCGGCTTTAGACATCAAAGCAAACAAATCCTTGGGCTGGGCTTAATTAATAACGGCTGGCACTCCCCGAACAGGGAATTTATCCATTATGGAACAAGAAATTCCGTGTTGGAATCATTAATCCACACAAAAACATGGCCTGGGCAAATCCATGGATTTCTGGCAAGTGTTGGTTTAAAATCTGGGATTTGGGGCGACGCTCAGGAGGTCAAAAAATGGGAATTTTCCATCGGAGAGGAGAAAAGCCACAGGAGAAAAGGACAGAAATCCTCATTTTTTCCTCTTTTCTGTGATATCCATGAATCCTTTTTTAACTCCCAAAGTAGGGCAGGACAGAATTCCAGGCTGAATCCTGCTCCAGCAAAAATCCCGGTGTTCCAACGCCTTTTTTTAAGGAATACCTCCAATAACCCAGGCTGGGAATCCATCCTGGGATGGATTTTAGGTCAGGAATCCCCCTTGGAATTCCCCCTTGGAATGCTGGGGGGATCTTTCCAAGGGGAAACCCAACTCTTCTCTCAGTTCTTTCCCTTTATTCCTCTCCCTCAGCAGTTCAGCTGATGGAAAATCCCTTTCAAATCATCCAGGGAATCCCAAAAATCCCTTTCAAATCGTCCAGGGAATCCCAAAAATCCCTTTCAAACCATCCAGGGAATCCCAAAAATCCCCTTCAAACACTCCAAGGAATCCCAGCACCACAGCCAGGCCTTCCAGGAGATTTATTCCCGGTTTTTAACCCAGGACAGGACGTGGGAAAAGGAAATCATGGATCTCTTCATGGTTTGGGAGCAGGAGCAGGATTTGGGGAGGCAGTTGGGATAATTTGGGATAAATCCCAGGAAATCCGAGGCTGTGGGATGTGGATGGCCGGCCGGGGGTTGAGGGGGGAATTTTTTATTCCAGGCAAGGAATTTTTGGTGTTTTTTAATTCAGGGAATCGGAGGGGGAGCGAGAAAAAGGGGGGGAAAGTCGGGAGAGAGGGAATGGGAAGAATGGAAGAGGGAGAGGGGGAAGGAAAGGAGGGGGAAGGAAAAGGAGATGAACAAACAAACAACAAAAATAAAAAATTCCCAAATCCACCCGAGCGGAGGCTCCAAAACAAATTAACGTTGCCACGGCAACCGGGGGTGTGTGGGCAGCTCCGAACGCACGGAATTAAAACCGGCGTCATGTTCAGCGCTTAATTAAACCCCGGCCCAGCGCTGCCTCCCCGGGACACCGGGAATTCGGGAATTCGGGAATTCGGGCCACCTCCGCACGGCCGGCGCCGGGAGCGGGGCTGGGAACGGGTCCCAAATTCCCGGCCTTGATTCCCAAACGCTCCGGGCTGTGGCTGGACCTCGACCCCCGGCCCCGTCCAGGCACAGGGAGGGGTTGGGAGCAGATCCAGGGGGGGGAAATTCCAAGGTTTTCCCCCCCTTCCCGCTTCCCATCTCTTGATGTTCTCCAGGAGTGACCGCGCGGGGTCACCCAGAGGCGCCCGGGGCCGCGGGGCCGGTGGAGACAGCGGAGCCCTTGTTCCTCCCCGGGATCATCCCGGGGCTGCGGGAGCCTCTGGAAAATGCCGCCTTTATGCCTCCAGGTCTGGGAATGGGGCCGGGAGAATTCCTGGAGCTGGGAGATCCAACCCCATTTGTCATCCCCGAGAGAAGCAGGGAGCAGGACACCAGTGACCGGTTCAGCGCCAGCCCGGGGGGGAATTCCCTCCTTGGGAGCACAGGGAAGGAATTTTCCACGCTGCCCCAGGGAGATCGGGATGCTCTGGGGTCGGATTCCAGCGGGATCCATCAGCTTGTCCATGCACGGGTTTGAAATCCTCGCTGGAGCCACCTGTGACTTCCCAGCTCCTGTTTAATCCTCCTTGACACCCCGGCTGCTGCTGCTGCTTCCGAAATGGAAATCCAGACAGGGAATCAGGGCCGGGATTCATTTCCCCCACCGAGCCTAATTAACAGATGCAAAGCTGCAGCGCTGGAGCGGGAGGCAGGGAGAATTCCCGAATGGCTCCGGAATAATTCAGGAAAAGGCTCCACGCAGGGCCTGCCCCGGCCATGACAGCGAAACCTCCCCGTGCAGAGGTTTGGGAGAGCTTCTCCCGCTTTTCCAGCCTTTTAAAAGGCGCCCAAATCCAAGGAACGGGAAGGCAGCGCCCCGGGATCGTGGGAGGTGTCCCTGGCCCTGGCAGGGGTGGGATGAGAGGAGCTTCAAGGTCTCTCCCACCCGGAGCGTTCCGTGATTCCGTGAATTCCTCTGCTGGAAAAGGCTGCCGGTTGTGCCCCCGCTCCCACTCCGGGGTAACGTCCCAGCTGGCAGGGAACTGCTGCCGGTGCATTCCAGGATTTCCTTTATTTAACCCCAGGAGCTTCTCCTCATCTTCGTGGATTTCCTCCCGAGGCCGAAGGTTAAATGGGAAAGCTTCCGTGGTTGTCGTTTTTCCTGGGTTTTTTTTTTTCCAAGGAGCCTCCATTTTACTGGAATTTACTGGGATTTAAACCTCCTCCACTGGGAGGTTTGGCCTGTCCTGCGAAGTCTTTGGGACAGAAAGGTCACAGGATCTTGGAATGCTTCAGGTTGGAAGGGATTTTTGGGATCAGCCAGTTCCAGCTCTGACACCTCCCGTTCTCCCGGATTATCCCAACCCGGCCACTCCCAGGGATCCAGGGGCAGCCACAGCTCCCCTGGGAATTCCAGCCCAGCCCCTCCCCACCCTCCCAGCCAGGAATTCCAGCCCAAAATCCCATTTAAATCTCTCCTTTCCCAGTGGGAAGCCATTCCCTGTGTCCTGTCCCTGCAGCCCTTTTCCAGCTCTCCTGGATCCCCTGGATGAAGCACCAGCCACGTTCTCCCTCCAATCCCAAAAAACTGCAAATCCTCCCATCCCTCTCCCACATTTTCACCCCTTTTCCTTGGATTTTCAGGACATGGAGCTGCCAGGAGAAACCCCAGAACACCAAGATCCCACAATCCAGAAGGAATTAATCCCAATTTTCCAGAAAATTCTTCCCCCTCCATGTTTGAGGCTCCCTCCTGACGTCTTCCCAGCCTTCTCCTCCAAGATCCGCTATTTTTAAAACCCTCCCTAAAACCCTTTTCCATCTATTTTTTCCTCCCTGCTCCCACCGCTTGGCATTTCCTCCGAGGAGCACGGGGACTTTTTAACTCTTCCAAAAACCTGGATCCAAAAAAAAAAAAGACTTCCTGGAATATTTCCCTTGGAAGGGCCCAGCTGGGATTTACAGCCCCGGGAACAGAGAGAAGGAATAAAAACACCTGGAGAGGCAAAAATTCCTTAAGGAGGGAAAAATTCCTTAAGGAGGGAAATATTCCTTAGGGAGCCAAAATTCAAAAATTAAAAAAAACCCCAAAATTCACCTCTGAGTGTTCCTGGCTGCTCCTGGGAATCTGGACATTTCCAGGAGGGAGAAACTTGGGAATTCATGTGGAATATTCCAGGAAATGCTTCACTCTCCAAAGAGTTAAATTTTGATTCCCCTTGGAATTGCTGATCCAAGGAATGGGAATGGAAGATTCCAGCCAGGAAATAGGGGAAAATCCTCATGGAATTCTCCATTGGAATTTGAGGATTCACAGGAATTTTGGTGCAGGATGGGAAGAGGCACCTCAAGATGACCCCAGGAACACAAAATACTCCTTCAAACTCCCCCAAAATTCCAAATTATCCCACAAAAAACCCCTCATTTCCCAGCAATTCCTCCTTGGAGCAAGCCCCGTGACATTCCCACTCCAGCTGATCCATCCTAAAAATCCCAAAATGTTTTTTTTTCCCCCAAACCCAACGTTCCAAGGACAGGAGGGCGATTCCAGGCTGGAATTCTGCAGCATTCAGCGGGATTTATCCTCTCCTTTATCCCAGGAAGGAAAAGCTCTCCCGGGAAAAGCTTGAATGGATTTTTTCCATTATTATTTTATGCCACATCCCGAAAAAAAAAAAAAAGAAAAAAATTGTGTTTTCAGCACTTTCTCCTATCAGGAAAGTAATTGAGTCCAAATGAAGAGGGAATTATCTCCAGAGTTAATTATCCATCCCGGCAGCCGGGGTTTTACATCCCAGCATTTTCCACTTCCACACAAAGCCCGGGAATTCTCCTCTCCTGTAATTAACGTGCTGGGAATGGGGTGGAAGAAGTGGAGGAAGCACCAGGGGATGGGGTTTGGGTGGAATTGTGGAGATTTTGGGAATCTGAGCAGAGAGGGGATAAGAACAGCGTTGGAATCGTCATTCCCGGAGGGAATATTGGAACAAAACCCATTCCCAGTGCTGGAATCACAATTCCTGGAGGAATTATTGGAACAAAACCCTTTTCCAGTGCTGCAATTGCCATTCGAAACCTGAAATTCTCACACATATAAATTCCCAAAATACCATGAAAAATCAGGAATGTGGCAGCTCCTTGGGAATATTTCCCTGTTGTCTCCTGCAGGAAAAAAAAGGCCAGGAATTGTTGAATTCCAACCCAAATCTTGGCATTCCTGCAGCTGAAGGAATTCCTGTTTTCCCCCCTGACTGGATATCAGGATTTTCATGAAATCTTGGATTTTGGGGCTGTTTCATTCCTTGGTTTGTTCTCCTTGGTTTATTTTGGGTTTGTTGGTTTTTTTTTTCCATTATAGACATCGTTAAAAAAAATAAATTTTCCAAGAATACATTTGGAAGTTGTTGTGGGAATCAGAAGAATTAAAAAAAAAAAAAAAGGAGAAGAAGAAGGAAAATAAAGGGAAAAAAAGGGAATTAAAAGCCACAGGATGGGTAGGGTTATGTATATGGGAATATCCATGTGTTATATGTATATAGGAAATAAAGGGGAGAGGGAAAATAGGGAATTCTGACCCTGGATGGGTCAAAATCCACTCCCAACCCAAATTCCAAATCCAAAAAAAACAAAAAGGAAAATGGAACCTCTCCCCCTGGAATGATTGGAAACATCAGCACAACCTCACACGTTTCACACCAGTTTCTTTTCCATTCTCCGAGGAAAAATCCCAACCAAAATCCCCCAAAAACCGACGGGAAGAGCTCCAGGAGTCCCCTCCAGGCGGCTCCGACGGCGCCTCCATCCTCCGGGATGTTCCCATGTGGAATCCTCGTTGTCCCCGTGGCCATCCCAGTGCAGAGAATCCTGAAATTCGCCTTTCCCAAAGCTTTTCTCCGACTCTTTTTTCCCCTCCCCGGCGCCGCTGGCAGCTCCAGACCCCCGTTCTGGGCCCATTCCAAGGAGTTTTCCCAGGAGCCGCTCCGGAAAACCGACCCGGAAAAGACCAAAAAACCAAAAAAAAAACAAATCGGGGGGAAAAACATAACAAGAAGCAGGAAGAAAACCACCAAAGTTTCCCAGCGTGGCAAAGCGTCCTCCTGGCCTCTCCAGAGCTCGGCATTCCCGGGATTTGGGAGCATTCCAGTCTCCGGCACGAGCGCGGTGCCGGCGGCGGTGGCGGCACTGGTGGCACTGGTGGCACTGGTGGCACTGAGCCGAGCGTCCCCGTCCCACCGGCTCCTTCCCGCCCCTCTATAGCCCCAGCGCCGGGATCAGGGCGGGAATGAGGAGCAGGATCCGGATCCCGCGGTGCCGACTGCTCCCCCCCTTGGGATCCGTGAAGGTTTTCTGGTCCGGCATCACATCCGTGGTCAGCTGGGCCTGGGAAGGAGCAACGGGAGCGGGATTTTAGGGAAAAGCATCCCAAAGGTGGGAAAAGCATCCCAAAGGTGGAAAACGCCTGCGGGGATGCCGTTCCCAAGGTGTTTGGGAAAGAATTCCCAGCCCCAGGGTGCCCCAAGTACCTCGGAGTAGCACAGGCTCTGCTCCTTGGACTGGTTGGGCTTCAGGCCTTGTTCCTGGCGGGAGAAATCGGGAATGGTTAGGGCAGGAATGTGCCCCTGGAGCTGGGAGGTTTGGGGTCCCGAATTTCCCTGTGGGAATCAGCTCGGAGCGAGGGATGGAGCACCGGGAGATTTGGGAAAGGCTCCTCCCATCTCCACAGGCGGCTCCGGGGCTTCTGTGGATCCTGCCTCACTCCCTGCTGGGAATCCTGCTGGGAATCCTGCCTGGAATCCTGCTGGGAATCCTGGGGCACCCCACCAGTCCCCATCCCGCTCCTCTGCACTCCTGGAACATCCCCAGTCCCATTTCCCTGCACTCCTAGAACACCCCCTGCCATTCCCAATCCCATTTCCCTCCCTTTCCTTTTCCACCTGCGGAGCAAAGCACGGATGCCCAAGCCCAGCGCTTGGCAAATCAACACAGATTTTCCAGATTTCCCCAAAAACCCCATGGAATTCCAGCTCCCAAACGAGGAGAAGTCACTCTCAGGAGTGAAGGGAGGGGGAAGACGGGCAGGGAATCGCTCCCTCCCCATTCCAGACCCCAACCAGCGCCCGGATCCTTCCAGCGCCCGGATGAGTCCCAGCAGGACATTTTCCCCATCCCATGGGATGTCCCACGCTCCCACCAGTGCTCCCAGTTCGGGGCCGCACCTGGAGGGAGGTGCAGGTGCTGATGACGCCGGCGTCGTAGGCCGTGTTGCTGTCGTTGACGTCGTCCGGCAGGGCCGGGCTCTTCTCCGCCTTGGGCAGCGCCGTCACGGCGGGGTTGGGATTTTTGGGAGCCACGCTGACATCGGTGCCATTCCCAAAAGCCTGGATGGCGTTTCCTGGGAGCGGGAGAGATTTAGGAAGGACGGGGGCGATGGAACCGGGTGAAAGGGGCGGGGCAGGGAAGCGCCTTACGGAGACAGGGATTTTCCGTGAAATCCCGCAGGAATTTCTCGCACTCCTCCTCCATATTCCCGCTGCCCTTGCAGGAGCACCAGGGCGAGATGGTGATGCTGGTGGTGCTGGCGTCCACGTAGTTGGGGGTGATGTCGAAGCCTGGCGAGGAGGAGGGAACGGGGTGAGATCCCAGCGGGAAAAGCCGAAATTCCCGATCCCGACCCCGGCACTCACCGATGAGCCCCGCGTAGGAGCCCAGGCACGCCTGGAAGTTGTCCCCGGGACAGCTGGTCAGGGACTGGAAGGTGGCCTGGCAGTTGGCGTGGAAATCGGCCAGCCGGGATCTGGAGAGGAGGGAAAAGTGGGAAAAGAACGGAATTTCAGCGCTGCTTCCATCCCATTCCACAGCCAGAGGGAATTTTTAAATGGAACAAAAGCGCCCCATTCCCAACGTCCCCACACGGGCTGTGAAATTCCAGAGGGGTTCAGGCTCCCCAGCTGGGGTATCCAAGGGCTCCCAAGAGGAGGCGGGATCCTGGGAATGGCCGTGCTCATCCTCGCCTCAGATCCTGACAAACAGCAGCGACACATCCGGAATCTCCCGGGGAAGGGATGGACCCGGGCTGGGTTTGAGGGGCTGGGGATGGGGAAGGAGAAGGAGCTCGGGATGAAGCAGAAATTCCAGGGATTCTGCAGCTCTGTGGTGGTGAGGCAAGGAGGAAACTTTCTCCCTCTCCTTCTTCTGGAAATAAAACTCCCCCATCCCGAGAGCGTCGTTTCCGTGTTTATTTTCCTTCCTTGTGACTCAGCCCATGGAAAGGCTGGAGAGGCTCTGGGGGCTCCCATCCCGCTCCCATTCCTGGGGCAGATCCTCAGCTCCTGGAATGGGATCTGCCCTGCACAAAGCTCAAAAAAGCTTTTCCAGGTTTTTTTTTGTTTGTCTTTGGAGAGTATGCTCCACTCTCCCTGCAGCCAAACCTCGGCTCCGGGGTGGGAATGGCAGAAATCCAAAACCCTGCTCCTTCCCCGGCCTCTCCGCGGGAGAGGAATAAAACTTTCCGACAGCATTTCCCTCTCTTCCCAAATCCGAGGCGAAGGGACGTCAATCCCCGCAGGAAGCGCGGCGACTTCGGCGCGAGCGCCAGGAAAATTTGTCACCGCTGCTCCCCGAGGCTCCGCTCCCGGCCCGGAGCATCCTCCGAGGCAAATGTTATTCCTTTCATAATCCATGAGGATGCAGCTGGGAAATCCTTCAGGAGCAGCCAGGCCAGATGTCACTCTCCCCGTCGGACGCCTTTGGAAGCTGCTGGACGGGATCCGCCGCCAGGGATAAAAGCTCGGCCCCGGCGGGTTTTGGCTCGTGAGGGCTCCGAAGAAATGAAAAATAGGGAAGGGAGAAGGAGCCAAGTCCATCTGAGCGGGGACGAGGAGGAATCGGTGCCAAAGTGCTGCTGGCAGCTGGAGGAGGCAGGTGGGGATGGCCTGGAAAAGTTGGGAAGAGCTGGGCTGGCTCTGGATGAGGGATGGGGGAGGAGGATTTTCCTAAGAGTTACCCCCCAAAAAAAACCCCAAAGGAGTGGAAAAGGGATTAAAACAATTAATTCTGGATATCCACTCGGCTCTCCCACCCCAAACCTGCTCCAAGGGCTGCATTCCCAATCAGGGCCTTCCAAACTGCTCCTCTTGGATTGCTGGAGGAGAATCCCAGGAAAGGCAGCGCCGGGATCCCGAGGTTCAACAATCCCCGCTCCCAAATCCAGGCACTTCCCAAGGACCTGCATCCCTGCAGGGCACCTGGACTTCAATATCCCGAATTTGGGAGGCATTTGAATTCCATGCCTGTACTCCCTGTGCAAAAATCCCAAATTTAAGGGGTTCTGTGCACCTGTACCTTTATCCCAAGTGCATAAATCCCAAATCTAAGGGGCTTTGTGCATTCCTAGGCATGCACCTGGTGCAGATAGCCCAAATTTAGGGGACATTTTGTACCTGTACATTTATCCCAGGTGCATAAATCCCAAATTTAGGGGACATTTGGTACCTGTGAATATATCCCAGGTGCATAAATCCCAAATTTAAGGCATTTTTTTGTACCTGTAAATATATCTCAGGTGCATAAATCCCAAATTTAGGGGATTTTTACTCCTGTCCTCCCACCCCCAGCGCTCATATCCCAAATTTAGGAGGCTTCAAGCATCCCTACAGAGATCACCTGCCTCCAGCTCCAATCCCATTCCCGCTTTTCCTGCAGGAATTCAGCAGCACAAAACCCTCACCGGCTCTGGCATTAAAATTCACCAAACACGGAGGTTTTGGGGTGGGTTTTTTGGTGATTTTTAAGCGCTTAATTGAGTGTTAATTACTCCCATCCCCCCAGCCGCGGTGAGAACTCAGCGCGCCTCCAATCCAGCAGCATCCTGAATATTTCATGGAAAAGACGCCGGGATTCCTCCAGAGCTGGATTTTTTTTTTTTTTTTTTTTCACGGGCAATTTGCGGGGACTGAGGGAATTTTTTTAAAAAAAAAAGCTGGGAAAAATCCGCTCCCGCCCTCCTGCCGAGCTGGGGATGCTCAGGAAGCTGCGACAACACGGAAAAAACTCGGCGAGACAAGAAAATCCCGCTGGGCATGGCCCTCCCAGCATCCCCGTCCTGCTGGAGAGGGATTCTTTTGAAGCTGGGAGATGCTGAGATTCAAAAAAATTCCCCTCAAACGCTCCCAGGTAAATTCAAAGAGTCCCAGGGAGCTGGAGGAAAGAGGGAAGCTGGAATAAAACTCGGCTTTTGTGGATGACCCGCTGCCAAATCGGGCAGGGGGTTCACGGGGGAGGGAGGAAGGATCAAGGGATGGATTTGTTTTATCCGGGAGAGGCTGTCTGGGGAAGGAGTCGCCTGTTCTGGGCTGAGCTGCGGGAGGTTCGAGGGGAAAAGGGAATTTTTTTCGTCGTTCTGAGGCTCTTGGCCTAAATTCTGGGAGGAATTTCCTCATGGAAAAAAAACAAAAGGGGGTCAGGCTTTGGAAGGGGCTGCCCGGGGGGGGTTTGGAGTCACCATCCCTGGAGGTGTCCAAGGAACACCTGGAAACCCCTGGAGGTGTCCAAGGAACACCTGGAGTATCCAGGAAATGCCTGGAAGTAACCAGAGAACCCCTGGAGGTGTCCAAGGAACACCTGGAGGTGCCCAGGGATCCCCTGGAGGTGCCCGAGGATCCCCTGGAGGTGCCCAGGGATCCCCTGGAGGTGACACTCAGAGCCCTTGGGACAAGGTGGGGGGATCAGAGGTTGGGCTCTGATCCTGGAGGACTTTCCCAACCTCTGGAATTCCTGCTCCTCGCTCAGGGCCATGGACATGGCAGGGAAAAGCCAAACCCACCCCAAATCTACCCCAAACCCACCACAGACCCACCCCAAACCCACCCCAAACACTCAAACCCACCCCAAACCCACCGCAAACCCACCGCAAACCCATCGCAAGCCCACCCAAACCCCAAATCCACCGCAAACCCACCCCAAACCAGCAGAGAAATCCCCAGAGCAGAGGAAACCCAGCAAGAGGGAAAATAATCAGGGCAGAACCCAGGGCAACCTCGGAGTGGGGAGTTCCTAATTAACAATTCCCTTCTCCACGCACATTTCGGGGTTCCTAATTAACAATTCCCTTCTCCCCGCGCATTCCAGGCCGCCCCATTTTGATCCAGCTCCTCACAGGCCATTTTGGGGTGGATTTTTGGGGTGGATTTTTTGGGGTGGATTTTCTGGGGTGGATTTTTGGGGTGGATTTTTTGGGGTGGATTTTCTGGGGTGGATTTTTGGGGTGGATTTTTTGGGGTGGATTTTTTGGGGTAGATTTTTTGGGGTGGATTTTTTGGGGTGGATTTTTTGGGGTGGATTTTTTGGGGTGGATTTTTTCAATCCCCGGCCCTGCAGCTCCCCGGGAAGGGCAGGACCAAGCGCAGGCATCGCTTGGTTTTAATCGCGGGCCCGTTCTGTCCCATTGAGCCGCTAACTGAGCCCAACAGGAGATTGTGTTTACACAAGCAAAGCCCGGCTCAAGACAGACTCGCTGTCACATTAAGTCAATACTTGGGAAGCCTCTCGAGTTAATTATTCAGCGAGAATTGATTGATTCTCGTGGTGAGAGCCCGGCGAGCCCGCAGGGAGCCGAGCCCTCCGCCAGCCGCCTCCTCATGCGGGGGAACCCCCCCGGTGCTGCCCCTCCGCTTCCCAAATCCACCAGATTTGGGGATTTGGGGGGATTTTTCCCAGATTTCCCAATCCCAGCGCGGGTTTGGAGGCTCCTCCGTGCCCTGTCCCCTCCGAACCCCAACTCTGCCGGTTCCCATTAAACCCAGGAGAAATTTTCCTTGCTCTTTCCTCCTTCCCTGCTCTTTCCTCTTTCCCTGCTCCTTCCCTTCCCCGGTTGCCTCCACATGTGAGGGACCCCCCGGTGCTGCCCTTCTGCTTCCCAAATCCACCAGATTCGGGGATTTTTCCCAGATTTCCCAATCCCAAACAGGGTTTGGAGGTTCCTCCACCGCGCTGGGAGCAGCGGGGCGGCTCCTCCACGCTCTGTCCCCTCCGAACCCGCGCTCCTCCAGCTCCCGCCAAATCCAGGAGCGATTTTTCCCTGCTCCTGGTAAATCCAGGAGCGATTTTTCCCTGCTCCCTCTCCCTCCTCGACAGGCTCTCATCACGGGGACTAATGGGAAGGCCGAGCTGCCGTTTATCAAGGGAACATCCATCTCCATCCCCATCCCCGTCTCCATCCCCATCCCCGTCCCCATCCCGGCCGGGCTCCCGGCTTTGGTGCTCCATCAATTCCCGGCCAGCCTGGAACCTGTCCCCTTCTTCCTGAGCCAGAGCTGTGGCCCAACCCCGGCCAAAATCCTCCTGGCACAAATATCTGGGATGTGGATTTTATCCTGACCCTCCATGGATTTAAACACACCAAAAACTGGGATGAAAATCAGGGAAATGACCCAACATTCCCACTTGGGATGCTCCAACCCCAGCCAAAATCCTCCTGGCACAAATATCCAGTAAAAGAGAAGCATCCTAGACCCCCTATGAATTTAAACACACCAAAATGTAGGATGGAAATCAGGGAAATGACCCAACAGCTCCACTTGGGATCGATAAAGAAGTCCAGGGATTTTTAAAAAATGGATATATTAAAAAAATTAATCAAATAATGGATGCATTAAAAAATGAGGGAAATGACCCAACATCCCCACTTGGGATGCTCCAACCCCAGCCAAAATCCTCCTGGCACAAATATCCTTGGAGGTTGAGCATTCCTGACCCCCCCATGGATTTAAACACACCAAAACCTGGGATGGAAATCAAGGGAATGACCCAACATTCCCACTTTGGAGGCCAAGGAGCTCCAGCCAGTGGAGGCTGGGAATTTCTCGGGCACCGGCGCCACTGGAGCGTGTAAGAGCAGATTATTTGTGTTCCCGACTTGCTGATGCAAGATGAAAAATGCAGCGAGCTGCAGCTGCTGAAATCAGCTCTTTCCTGGCCGTGCCTTCCCTTTCCCCTTCGCTGAGGTTTGCGCTTCGCCAAAGGTTTTTGTGCTCCGCGAGCTAAAACCTGTCCCTGGCAATCAGCAGTGAAATCCCGCGAGTTCGTCAGGATCCTGCCGGGAGGGGAGGGATGGGAAGGGATGGGAAGGGATGGGAAAGGGATGGGAAAGGGCTGGGAAAGGGATGGGAAAGGGCTGGGAAAGGGCTGGGAAAGGGCTGGGAAAGGGCTGGGAAAGGGCTGGGAAAGGGCTGGGAAAGGGCTGGGAAAGGGCTGGGAAAGGGATGGGAAAGGGATGGGAAAGGGATGGGAAAGGGATGGGAAAGGGATGGGAAAGGGATGGGAAAGGGATGGGAAAGGGATGGGAAAGGGATGGGAAAGGGATGGGAAAGGGATGGGAAAGGGATGGGAAAGGGCTGGGAAAGGCTGGGAAAGGCTGGGAAAGGGTGGAAAAGGGTGGGAAGGGCTGGGAAAGGGCTGGGGAAAGCTGGGAAAAAAATGGGAAAAAAATGGGGGGAAAATGGGGAAAAATGGGGAACAAAATGGGAAAAGCTTCCCAAGCTGAAAGAAGCTGGGAGAAGCTGGGAAGAGCTTCCTGAGCTGAGAAAACCTGGGAAAACCTGGAACAACCTGGGAAAAGCTGGGAAAAGCTTCCCGAGCCTCACAAAGAGCTGCACAAATCACGGCTCAATTGCTCCCGGAGTCCTGGGGCAGCTCCCGTGGGATCTGGAGCCGGGTCAAGCCGCTGAATCAATCCAAGCCGCTGGAATGGATTTTCATGGAGCAGAAAAAGCCGGGATTCCAGCCCAGGAGAAGGCGGATCCCACGCTCCAAAGGCCCTGTCCCCTCACCGGGATCTGAGTCCTTGAGGGGACACAGGAGGGACATCCCGGACCCTCCGTGCCTTCCTGGGAATGTCCTCCCCAGTGGTTAAAGCCCTCCTGCATCCAGAACATTCCGCATCCAGAGCCGTTCCCGGCAGGATGCAGCAGCTTCCCGGTGACCTTTGTGACCGAGAGGACGGGGCTGGTGTCCAAGCCCGGCTGGAAAACAGCACGGGGAGCCAGGAAAAGCTCTGGAAGGGCTGTTTTCCATGCTGGAATGTTCCTTTGACCTCTCCTCCGGTTCTTTTTAGGGGTGGGAGTCTCATCTGACAGGAGCAGCAGCCCCTGGATCAATCTCCATGCGGGAAAAACCCCTCTGGAAAATCCCACCCTGGCAGAGAGGGTTTTCCCTCATCAGGCTTTGAGCCAGGAGGGTTAATTAATTACCCTGGCAGGTTAATTACTCTGGCAGGGGAATTATCTCATCTCTGTCACCTCCGGCCCTGGGAGCACTTGGGATCTGCTCCGGCTCCGGTGCCCTCGCCAGGCCCCGTCGGATCGGGAGGAGCCTCAGGCTGGGATGTCGGATTGAGGAACTCGTGGAAAATGGGAAATCCCACGGCACTGCCTTGTCCTCAGGATCAGGGACACCGAGGAGTTTTGGGTGGATGAACTCATGGATAATGGGAAATCCCAGTTTTCCTTGTCCTCTGGGATCAGGGGACACGGAGGGGTCTCCTGTCCCACCATTCCCAGCTGGAGATGCCAGAGGGGGGCAGATTGGATGGGATTTTCTCCTGAAAACCCAGATCCGAGGAGCGCATCCCTGCCCCATCCCAAAGGAAAAAAACCCTGAGGTTACAGCAAAACTCTGCAGCAAAACCAACACAAACAAATCCAGATCTGGGCATTTTCCAGAGCCCCCATCCAGCTTCTCCCACGCCTCTCCCAAACCCCCTCATTCCCACCTTGGAGCGAACACTCCCAGCAGCTGCCGCCCCTTCCCCGTTTTCTGCTGCCCCTCCCTGCGTGGGGATTCCATTCCCCGCAGGAATCACAGCCCATGGTCCTGCTGCCTCCCCGGCTCTCCCAGCCCGGTTCTCCCTCCCGGAGCAGCGCCCGCCTCGGCGCTGATGGAGAGGAGCTGCCATTCCCGGCTATCTTTTATTCATGGACACCGGCTCCTCGGATTACTTTTTGATAAAAAGCCGCATTCCCGCGTTTCCAGCGGCTCCGCTCGCGGCCCGAGGAGGAGCCGGGGCTCGCATTCATTTCCCCGGTGAGCGCCGGGAATCTCCATCACCTTGATGGGAGAAGGATCCCGCTCCCGGCAGGATGCGGCTCCCGAGGGGGCGGGAGGGGCCGCGCCCCCCGTGACTGATGGGATTCATCAGGAGCAGCAGCCTCGGCTGCCGGCTCGGCGCTTCCCAAGGCGGGAACGGTGGGAATTCGGCGGCAGGGAAGGGTTGGGGGATGCGGATCCAGCCGGGATTGGGGATCTAGATCCAGCCGGGTTTGGGGGATGCGGATCCAGCCGGGTTTGGGGGATGCGGATCCAGCCGGGTTTGGGGGATGCGGATCCAGACGGGATTGGGGGATGCGGCTCCGGCCGGGTTTGGGGGATACGGATCCGGCCGGGATTGGGGGATGCGGATCCGGCCAGGATTGGGGGATGCGGATCCGGCCGGGTTTGGGACAGGCGGATCCGGCTCCCTGTCCTGGGATCAGCCCTGTGGGTCTGCCCAGGGCGTGGGCCTGGGGCTGCTGCCCGAGAAAACCCGGGGAAAACAGAGCCAGGGGGTGACACCGATGCTGGGGGGTGACACTGATGGCCAGGGAGGTGGCACCAATGCCATGGTGGTGACACCAATGCCAGGAGGGTGACACTGATGCCAGGAGGGTGACACCAATGCCAAGAAGATGGCACTGATACCAAGGAGGTGACATCAGTGCCAGGGAGGTGACACCAAGGCCAAGGTGGTGACACCAAAGCCAGGGTGGTGATACCAATGCCAGGGTGGTGACACCCATGGCAGTGACACCAACGCCAAGGAGGTGACAGCAAGGCCAGGGTGGTGACACCCATGGCAGTGACACCAACGCCAAGGAGGTGACAGCAAGGCCAGGGTGGTGACACCAATGCCAGGGAGGTGCCACCAAGCCCCGCCCCATGCCACAGCCCCCCCTTTACCTGCACAGGTGATCCGTCCGGCAGGCGCCGCGCAGGTCCAGGCAGTTGGGCTTGTCCTTGTCCTCGTAGGAGCAGGAGGGGACGATGGTCTGGCGGCGGCGCTCGGCGCACGCCGGGTCCTTGCAGGAGCAGAAGAGCAGGCGGAAGGTGAACTCGCCGGGCACGCGGTCGAAGAACTGGCGCAGGGCCTTGTGGCACTTGCGGCGGCTGCAGGGCTCGGTGGCCGACAGCTCCCGGCTGCAGGTGGAGATGTAGGCCGAGCGCAGGCGCTTGCAGTTGTCGTTGAGGTTGCAGGCCTTGGCCGCGTCCAGGCAGTGGTTGCTCTTGGAGGCGGTGGCCGGGTCCATTCCTGCCCGGGGACACGCGGGGACAGCGGTCAGGATGGAGGGGGAGGGCGGGGGTCACGGTGGGGAGGTGCCCTCGAAGGTGGGAGACGGTGTGGGGGATGGGAAGGTGGGGTTGGGGTGGGGGAGATGCCCTTGGGCCTGGGAGACGCCCTCAAACTGGGGAGATCCAGCCCTCAAACTGGGGAGATCCAGCCCTCGAGCTGGGGAGATCCAGCCCTCAGAGCTGGGGAGATCCAGCCCTCAAACTGGGGAGATCCAGCCCTCAGAGCTGGGGAGATCCAGCCCTCAGAGCTGGGGAGATCCAGCCCTCAAACTGGGGAGATCCAGCCCTCAGAGCTGGGGAGATCCAGCCCTCAGAGCTGGGGAGATCCAGCCCTCAAACTGGGGAGATCCAGCCCTCAAACTGGGGAGATCCAGCCCTCAGAGCTGGGATGGATGGTTTGGATTTTCTCCAGAGGATGGACACAGCTCAAGGGGAAAAAGGAGGTGAAAGAGGTGGGGAAAAAGAAGGATTTAGGTGGGAAAAGGGGACTGAAAATGTGGGGAAAAGGAAGATTTAGGTGGGGAAAAAGGGGATTAAAGAGGTGAGAAAAAGGGGATTGGAGAGGTGAGGAAAAGGGGACTGAAGGGATGAGGGATGCCGGGGTCTCTTTACCTCCCCTGATTTCGGGGGTGCCCTGATCCCTCCCCACACCCCGGCTCGCCCCGGCCGCCAGCCCTGGAAGTGGCGAGCGGGTCCCCAGCGCCCAGCCGGGATTTTGGGGTGCCCCAGCCCGTTGTGTCCCCCTCAGGAGCGCCGCTCCTGCCCTGCCCGAGCCCCGCACGGCCCCGGCCGCGTTTTAATGGAGCGGCGGCTTTGGAAGCGCCGCGCTCCCGGGAGCTCATTAATAACGCACGAACATGAAAATTTCATGAGCAGGGACGGGAACGGGGCCCGAGGAGCGCGGACGGGGCTGGGGCCACCAGCTGTCCCCTCCGGGTGTCCCCACGGGGGACAGGGGACAGGAGGGGGATGGGGAAGCGCCACCGGGGGGGGGAGGGGGTGGGGGTTGATGCCCACCCAGGCTTGGGTGCGGTGCCCGCGGGGAGAATTCCCAGTTGGAATTCTGCTCCCCCGGGCCGGGATTTCCTCGGGGTGCGGCGGGATGAGCATCCCGGGCTGCTCCCGCGGCGTGGGGAGGGCGCTGCGCTGGCTCCGCGCCTTTTACGCGCGGGTTACGCGCAGGTTACTCGCGGGTTGCGCAGCCCCTGCGATCCCTCCGCTCCCAATTATCCCTCCAGGCAATTAACGGCTCCTGCTCCGGGAGCTGCTCGGGGCTGGATGTCCCCGGGAGGGGACAGGGGAGGGGTGGCAGCGGCAGCAGCGAGGCCACCGCGGTGTCACCGCCCCGTCCCGGGCGCACCAGGAGCCCGCGCCCCCCTTCCCGCACCCCCAAATCCCAGCCAGGCTCTCCCTGCGCCTCCCGCTCCTCCTTCCCGGATAAACCGAGCCTAATCCCCGCTCCAGACTTCCCGGCAGCTCCGGCCCTTTCCTGACGCCGCTGTAATCCCAAAAAGGTGGGGGGGAGACGGGAGGGGGCGGCGGCTTCATCCCCAAAAAAACCCCTGAGCCAAGCTCGGGGGAAAATTCACCTGGAAAATTCTCCTGGAAAATTCACCCGGAAAATTCTCCTGGAAAATCCAGGCCGGGGGGTGGCAGTGGCGACAACTCCAGGGCCACAGCCACGCTCAGAGTGTCCCCAGGAGGGCACTGGGGGTGTCCCCGAGGTGTGGGGACAGCGGGACCCCCCCAAAATCCCTCGCCCTGGGGGGTTTGGGGGGAGGAAGAGCGAGGAGAGGCCGAAGCAGAGCTGAGCTGGTTTGGGAAGGGGTGAGGGGCACCGAGGGTTGTCATGGAAAGGGGGGGACAGCAGAGCCACCGGGATGGCGGCGGAATTTGGGATCCCCGGAGGATCTGGGATGCTGGGAATGCTCCAGGGGACACCGGGAATGCTCCAGAGGACACCGGGAATGTTCCAGAGGACACCGGGAATGTTCCAGGGGACACCGGGATGCTCCAAAGAGACACTCGGATGTTTCTAAGGGTTCCAAGGGGCTCAGAGATGTTCCAAGGGACACCGGGAATGCTCCAAAGGGTCACAAGGGGCTCAGGGATGTTCCAAGGGACATTGGGATGCTCCAAGGGGACATTGGGATGCTCCAAGGGGACACCAGGATGCTCCAAGGTCTCGGCCTCCCTCTCCCAGCAGCTTCCCAGAGCTCGGCTCCAGCTGCTGCCCCAGGGAGGGGACAGCAGGCGGGGTCCCCCCCGAGGGTCCCCGACCCCCCAGGACACAGAGAATCCCTTGGGAATGGATTCCCGGGGGCTGCACCCGCTGGAGCCAGCGCTGCGATGGTGCCTCCCCCTCCTGCCCACCCCGAAACTGGGGACAACACAAATTAAGGGAATTCCGGGAATTTTTCAGCTTTTCCAGCAATTTTATATCAACCCAGACCGGAGGCAGCTGGGGCCAGGAGGTAAAATCCAAAATCCCATCCTGGGATGATCCAAAATAGAAAGAATCCACCCTGAAAGGCATCAAACCCCCCAAGGGATGCTCGGGACCCCAAAATTTGGGGGAAACAGAAGGGAAGGAGAGGCTGGAGGAGCAAAGGACGAGGCCCAGGGGGGGAAGGAGGATTTCCCTGGCTGGGAGCAGCTCTGTGCTCACAGGCAGGAGATAAAACACGGCGCTTTTATTACCTGAGAAAATTGAAGCGAGTCTGAATATATCAGAGAGACGAGAGGTGACCGGCTCGTACGGGGAGGCTTCATAAAACTCCTCTCCTTCCGTGGGAGGAAAGGCAGCAAGAAAAAGGGAGAAAAAAGTGAATTAAAGCCGGTGGTGAATAATCTCAGCCGGCTCCAGGTGCAGGCACAACCCCTGGTTCTGGGGAGGGAAAAGCAAAATGATTCTCAAGGGCTGGAATGAAAGGGAAATGGGATTTGGGGGTGGTTTGGGGGATTTGGGCTGTTTGGGAGGTCAGGGCTGGGTCCTGGGGCAGAGGCGGCGTTCCAGAGGATTCCAGGAGCTGGGACTGGGAAGGGTCCATGGGGATGGAGGCTGAGCTCAGGGCTGGAAGTTTTGGAGTCCACACTCAGCTCTGGGTTCTTTTATTGCTCCAAAACCCCCTAAAAACCTAAAAAAACCCCTAAAAACCTAAAAAAACCCCTAAAAACCTTAAAACCCCCTAAAAACCTAAAACCCGACCCCACTGTAGGGAGGTTTTCCACCCCATTCAGCTTTTCCTGCGGAATTCGGGAATCGCTTGGAAAACCCAGGGTGGAAAACGAGGCGGGGAGCGAAGCTGGAGGGACCCAGCGACATTCCCGGGAAATTTGGGAGGGAAAGACCCCCCGGGATGTCCCCTTGTGTCCCCGCTGCTCTCAGGGCCGCGGGATTTGGGGACAACGCCCCGAGGGTCGCTCCTGATCCTCACCGGGACTGGGAACGGGATCCCAACCCCGCTCCCGCAGTTCCCTCTCCCCTTTCCCGCTTTATTCCAGCGCAGCCCGGGAAGCTCCCGCTCCATCCATAAATAATTCACCGCCCGCTTGACTCCTGCTGCTTGCCAGGGAAATTACCGAGCATTAAAAGGGCGCTGGACCTGCCTGGAGCCGCAATTAACCCCCAGGAACGAGGCCGGAGCCTCCCTGGCAGCGGGGAGAGCTCGGATCCCGCGGCCCCAGCGCTGGATCGGAGCGGGGAACCCCAAAATTTCCCCGAAAAGCCCCAAATTCGGGCTCCTCGCTGCTTGTGAAAGGATGGCCGCAAAGCTTCCAGCCCTCCTCAATCGCTGCTCCTCCAATTCCCAGCCCCATTCCCGAAAAACCCCGGGAAGCTGCTCAGTGGCGGCTGCTAATGAGAGGAGAAAACAATTAAGGAGTAATTCCTGCTCGGGGCCGGGGCTTGGGGCTGGGCTGACCCAGATTTGGAGGGAATTTCACCCAGGGGGGCCGTGGGCTCAGGTACGGCTCCCCCACATCCTCTGGAGCAGTTTTTCCACCCTCTGGAGCAGTTTTTCCACCCTCTGGAGCAGTTTTTCCACCCTCAGGTCCAATTTCCTCATCCTCAGGTCCAGATTTCCCATCCTTGGCCTCATCTTTCCCACAGAATTCCAGAATTCCCAGCCAGCTTTGGGCTGGAAAGGGGCTTAAAATTCTCCTCCCAACCCCCCTCCCACGGGCAGGGATCTCTTCTGCCCGTCCTGGTGATTTTGGCACAAACTGAGGAAGATTTGGGGATTTCCCAGTGCTGAGTCTGAGGTGTCCATCTGAATTTTGTGAGGTTTTCATCTAAACTTCCTGGGGTTCCCATTTCTCCTTCCTGGGGTTTTTATCTGAATTTCCTGGCCTGCTCACCTGCCCTGCCTGAGCTGCTCGACCACCCCCACCCCATTTCTCCCATTTCCCCAGCTCACCCAAACCCCTCTCCCCATCCCCATCACCCCCAGGCTGATCCATTGGGGATCCTCATTGGGTGCTCCATTTGAGGACCCCCCTTCCCAATCCCCACCAACCCCAGGAGGATCCATTGGGGATCCCCATCATCCCCAGGGGTCTCCATTTGGGATTCCTCTCCCTTTCCCCATCCCCACCACTCCCAGGGCTCCCATTGGGGATCCCTCTCCATCTCCCCATCCTCATCTCCCCAGGCTCTCCCTTTGGGATCCCTCTTCCTTCTCTCATCCCTGCCACACCCAGGGCGCTCCATTGGGGATCCCCATCCCTCTCCCCATCCCCGCCACCCCCAGGGCTCTCCACTGAGGACCCCTCTGCCTCTCCCCATCCCCATCTCCCCAAGGTGCTCCATTTGAGATTCCTCTCCCTCTCCCCATCCCTGCTGCCCCCAGGGCGCTCTACTGGGAATCCTCATCCCTCTCCCATCCCCATCTCCCCAAGGTGCTCCATTTGGGATTCCTCTCCTTCTCTCCACCCCCGCCGCCCCCTTTCTCCCCATCCCCTCCGTACCTTCCGTCAGCCCCATGTGGATGCTCCAGTAGATCTGCAGGCACTGCAGCTCCCTCCTCATGCCCCTCTTGCAGCGGCAGTGGTACAGGGCGCTCTCCTGCAGCACCTCCAGCGCGGCCTGGCACTCCCTGTTGGCCAGCAGGGTGTTCCTGTCGCGCCCGGCCAGGCACTGCCGCAGGGTGCGGTAGCGGGAGCTGCAGCTGGGCTCGCCCGCGCACAGCTCGTTGGCTCGCACGCAGTCCACGGGCGCTCGCCAGCCCGGCGGGGCCGGGGCCAGCCCCGGCGGAGAGGGCGGCCCGGCCAGCGAGCGCAGGAACTCGTCTGGGCAGGGGGAGGAGAGAGAGGGAGGGAGGGAGGGAGAGAGGGAGAGAGGAGGGCACAGGTGAGGGGTGGAGGTGAGCAGAGCACCCTGAGAGCATCTTCAGAGCACCCTCAGAGCACCTTCCCCTCCTGGAGCACCCTGAGAACACCCTGAGAGCACCCTCAGAGCACCCTGAGAACACCCTGAGAGCACCCTCAGAGCACCCTGAGAACACCCTGAGAGCACCCTCAGAGCACCCTGAGAACACCCTGAGAGCGCCCTCAGAGCACCCTGACAGCACCCTGAGAGCTCCCTCAGAGCACCCTCCCCTCCTGGAGTGCCCTGAGAGCACCCTCAGAGATCCCTCAGAGCGCCCTCAGAGCTCCCTCAGAGCATCCTCCCCTCCTGGAACACCTTCCTTAAAGGTCGAACTGAAAGATGGGAAACGGAGGTTGCAGAAACGGAAGGAATTTCCCCCACGGGAGGGGCTGGGATGGAATTCCCAGAGGAGCCGAGGCTGCCTCATCCCCGGGAGTGCCCAAGGCCACCCCGGAGAAACCTGGGAATGTGGAAGGTGTCCCTGCCCGCGAGATCCTCCAACCACGGAACGCTTTGGGTGTGAAGGGACCTGAAACCCCCCCTGCCACGGGCAGGGCCACCTTCCCCACCCCGGGCTGCTCCAACCTCGTCCAGGAACTCCCAGGGCTGTCCCTGGAGCCCGGGGCAGCTGCGATCCCCTCTGGGCTGGGGAGGTGCGGGGTTAACTCGTGTTCTCTGTCCCATCCCAACAAATCCGGAGCCGCGGGGAGCTCCGAGCCCGGCCCGGCTCCCCGCACACGCCGCTCCCGGGGCCGGGTTTGGCCGCTCGGCGTCCTCAGCCCCGTCACGGGATTTTTAGGGCGTCTGAGTCACGGCTTTGGAAGCGCTCGGCCTCGGCAGGGCCGCGGGGCTGCTGCAGCTCCGGGCAGGCTCTGCCCTCCGGGAGGGCACGGGGCCAGCGCGGCCGGCTCCTGTCACTGTCCCCTCCTGTCCCTGTGTCCCCTTCTGTCCCTGTCCCCTCCTGTCCCTGTGTCCCCTCCTGGCCCTCTGTCCCCTCGATCCCACAGCTCTCCCACCATTCCCATCCTCTCCCCAAAATAGATCCCTGCTAAATCCAGCCCAGTAAAGCCTGGCTTGTCCCCTCCCAGGGGAATTGGGGACAGGCGGTGCCAGTGTCGCTGTCACTGCTGCCTCCCTGCTGCACCCTGCAGCTTCCAGGGAAAGCCCTGGAGCGGGCAGAAATGGGGATGGCAGGACCGGGAGGGGACCCTGGGCTGCCCCGGGGCGTGACGGGGAGGGGACCCCGCTCTGTGCCCGCCCCGGTGCCCCCCGAGGGTGGCGGGCGGGGGTGACCCCCAGGGAGCCGCATTCCCGTCCCCTCCCGCCTGGCACCGCCTCGGCCACGCTGGCAGGGGGACAGTGACACCTACAGGAGTGCCACCAGGGCCACCCGTGTGTCCCCCCCAGCGGGCGGGGCTGGGGCCCTGCCACCCCCGGGGCTGGACACGCGTCTCTTCCTGCTGTGTGCCACGGGCCTGGGTGACACTGGAGCAGGTGACACTGGAGTAGGTGGCACTGGAGTGGGTGACACTGGAGCGGGTCGGTGGCACTGGACACTGGAGCAGGTGGCACTGGACACTGGAGCAGGTTGGTGGCACTGGACACTGGAGCAGGTTGGTGGCACTGGAGCAGGTTGGTGGCCCTGGCCAGCTCTGCCCATTTTGGCTGCCAGGGGGCTCTGAAGAGGGACAGGGTCAGGGTGGGCAGTGCCCCAGTGGGGACACCTCGGCTGGCTGTGGTCACTCCAAGGAACAGATCCCACGGATCCCACAGATCTCACGGATCCCATGGATCCCGGTGTTCAGCCAACGTCCCCGCTGCATTCCCAGATGTCTGGAGGATGTCCAGGAGCCCCCACATCCATAGTAGATCCAGTCTGGAGTGGCAGATTCCCCTCAGGAGAGCCAGGCCTGGCTGGCAGGGTTATATTGGTTATATTGGTTGTACTGGTTATATTGGTTATATTGATTGTTATATTGGTTGTATTGGTTGTATTCCACATGGGAGGCAGGCGGGATCCACGGAGGAGAAACAGGGACCGCCAAAGGCTGATCCTGGTGCCGGGAATGCCGGAGCCTCGGGTGGTGCCTTGGGACTCTGCACCTTCACACGCCAGGAAATCCCACCCTGAGGCATCCAGCTGGGAAAACCTGATCCTGCTGCAGCCACAGGGAAACTGCTCCAGGGCATTGGAGACATTCCAGAGCTCCACAGGGCATGGAGAGCTATTCCAGAATTCCATGGACAGGATGAGTTATTCCAGACCCCACGGGGCATGGAGAGCTATTCCAGAATTCCGTGGACACGGCGAGTTATTCCAGAGCTCCATGGACATGGAGAGCCATTCCAGATCTCCACTGGCTGTGGGAAGCCATCCCACAGCTCCACCAGACACGGAGATCCATCCCTCAGCTCTGCTGGGCGTGGAGAGCCATTCCAGAATTCCATGGGCGTGGAGAGCCATTCCAGAATTCCATAGGCGTGGAGAGCCTTCCCACAGCTCCGCTGGACACGGAAAACCATTCCAGAGCTCCACCAGGCATGGAGAGCTATTCCACAGATCCGCTGGGTGTGAAGAACCATTCCAGAGCTCTGTTGGGCTTGGGGAACCATTCCAGAACTCCCCTGGATGTGGAGAACCATTCCAGAGCTCTGTTCCAGAGCTCCCCACATTCCATCCTCTCGCAGCTCAGCTCCAGCCGTGCCTGCCCCAAGCCCGCACTGCTCCAGAAGCCTCTTCCCAAGAAATTCCCTCCTGTAGCCTCAATCCTGTATCCAGGGGCAGGCCAGGGCCGCATCCTTGCCCTGAGCCAAAGGACACCCTGGAATATCCCTGGAACATCCTCAGCAGCACATCCTGGTCTGGCCGGGTGGGGATCCAGAATAAATCCAGCAGCAAGGCTGAGGTGTGGGGGTGAGCTGGCCCCCATCCTCCTGGATTTTGCCTTTTTTTCCACCTTTTTCCCGCGGTTTTGCAGGGAACGGGGTCCTGCCAGCACCGGGAGCATCCCGGAGCATCCGGCACCACCGGGGCCGGGAGCGCGGGCAGATCCCGGGGCCGGGCTCACCCCGAGGGGCAGCGGGGGCAGGCACAGCCCCCTGTGAGCCCCCAAACCCCGCAGGAACCAGCCCAGGCTCGGCGCTTTTCCCGCAGCCCCCCGCTCCTCCCGGCTCCGCGTCCCCACTCCAGGGGGGTTTGGATGGAGGGGGAAGATGAGGAGGGGGATTTTCTACCCCCCAAAAACCCCTCCGGGCAGATCCGCCCTCCCCGAACTCCCATGGAACATCCGCAGAGAATTCCCGGCTCATCCTCGGCTCATCCTGGGGCTGCCGGAGCACAGCCAGGGTTTGCAGGGCTGCACAAGGCGCTGCCCCCTTTTCCTGCCGCTCCCGCGGCTGCTCCCGGCTCCAGCAGCCTCTTCCCGAGCTCTAATCCGCGCTCTCCCGCTCCGCTCCTGCCGGAGACCTTCGCACGCCCGGCGGCTTCAGAGGGAAGCGTTTCTGCTCGCCAGGATCGCTCCGGAGCACGCAGCTTCCCGGGATTTTCTGCCTTCCCGGGATTTTCTGCCTTCCCGGGAATGATCCCAGATCGGAGCTGGATGTTCCCTGCTCCAGGAGCCTCACGCGAGGCCACGCCGTCGGCACCCCATCCCTAAATTTGGGGTGCAGCGTCCCTGCTCGGGGTCCAGCCTCGCCCTGCACCCACAGAACCACGGGGACACCCGGGAATGGGGGGGACACCCGGGAATGGGCGGGGGACACCCGGGAATGGGGGGGACTCCGGGTCCTGCCTCGATGCCAGCCCCGCTGTGAGGGCGGTTGGGCCCTGGGTTGGATGCCTGGGGTGGGGCACCCCTGTCCCCCCTTGGAGGTCCCTGCGCCCCAAACCTCTCCAGGAGCCACCCAGCTGTGCCTGGACATCCAGCTGTGCCCCCAGCCAGGCTGGAGCGCCCTTCCCCCCCTCGGCACGGGGGTGTCCCCACTCGTGTCCCCACCCCGCCCCCCTTTCTGTCTGCCCGAGAGCACCGCCCGAGCCCCCCGACCCCTCCGGGCAGGGGCTCCCCCAGCCCAGGGCTCGGTCCCCGCCCGCTCAGGCCTCTGTCGCCCCCTCCCCAAAGGCTTGGGGGGGTCCCCACCCCCCCGGGCACCCCCTGCCCGGCTCGGGGGGCGTTGGGAGCAGGGCAGAGCCCGCGCCCCCCGTTCCAGCCGGGAGCCCCCCCAGCCCCGCGTCCCTCTGGAGCGAGGCTGTGCCAACCTTCAAATCTCCCTCAGAGGCCGCCCGGCCCTGCCGCCTGTCCCTGTCCCTGTCGCTGTCCCCGAGCCCAGGCCGGCTCCGCGAAGTTCTCCGGGCGCTGCAGCGAGCGGGGATCACACCCCGGGCACCCGCGGGATGCGGGAGAGCCGGAAACGGCACCGGGAGCGCGACACGCCCGAGCCGCGGAGGGAGGGCGAAAACCCGAACATTGCCCGTTTCCTTCCCTTTTCACCCCAAACCCCGCGCGGGCTGAGGGCGCTCCCCTTTCCAGCGGCTCCTTCCAGGGGGGCTGAGCTGGGAACGGGAGCTCCGAGCCGAGCCCCCGCGGCTCCCCGCGCTGCCACCCGAGCCCCGAGCCCAACTTTGCCAGGCGAGGCTCCGCGCCCGATCCCAACCTCTGGAATGGCGCGGGAGCGGGAGCAGCCAGGCTGGAGGGGGCTGGGAGGGGGAGAAGGGGAGAGATCTCCCCCGAAACGCGAACCCGCGCCGGTTCTCCAAGGGGAGCGGGCACGGGAGACGGGCAGGGCTGGGCTGCGGGGAGATCCTGCCCGCTCCGGCCCCTCGGGGGCGGCTGGGGCTGTGTCCCCTTGTCTCCCTTGTCCCCCGTGTCCCCCTCCCCGTTTCAAGTTGACGGGGAATAGGAAATGAAGTTAAAGCCGTGGCCGTGCCCCTCTGCTGCCGCAGCGCCCGTGCCGGCTCGGCGGGGCTCGCCCGCCGCCCCAGCCCCCGCAGCCCCTCGCCCCGGGGAGGAGGGGACGCGCCACCTCGGCCAGGCGACAGCCGCCACCCCCCCGGCACCCCCGCTGTGGCCACTCACCTACGAAGAGGACGATGCAGAAGGCGTTTGCCAAGATCATGGTAGGAAATCCACGCGCTCCTCCACGTGTGCGAAAAAAGAATATATATTAAAAATCAGGCAAAAAAAAATTAAAAAACGGGGGGTTGCGATTGAAAAAAAAAAAAAAAAAGGATAATTCCCAAGGCGGTCAGGTAGATCCCAGATCCGGAGGGCTGGAAGGGAGGCGAAGGGAAGGGAAGGGAGGGAGGGGGTGTGCTCCGCCCGGCCGGAGCCGGGTCCTCAGCCGCTCGCCGCCTCCCGCATCCCCGCCGGGCTCCGCTGCGCGCTCCGGGCTCGGCGGCTCCGCCGGGCTCCCGCCGGCTTCTGCCGAGCTCCGGCTGCCGGGGAGGGGGCGCGGCGAGGGGCGGCCGCGCTCCGCCGAGCCCCGGAGAAGGGGCAGAGCCGGCGGGGCCGCCGTCCCCTCCCCGGCCCTGCCCCCGCCCGCCCCTCCGCCGGGGCCGCCCTTCCGCCCGGGGCGGGGGTCGGGGGGGCTCCGTGCGGACCCCGCGGCTCCCCGTCCTCGTCATGGTCTGTCCCCATCTCCCGATCCGCCTCTCCCGGCCGGGATGCACCTGCCTGTGCCCTCCGGGGACCCCCGGGGCTGCCGCAGAGCCGAAGGAGAGACCCTCGCCCTCCCCAAAATCCGCCCCCGGGGCCCCCGCGTTCCGTCCGAGGGGACGGGGGGAGGGTGCTCGGGGGTGGCACAGGGGACACCCGGGGGTGGCACAGGGGACACTCGGGGGGGCCACAGGGACAAGGCGCCGCCTCCCTGGAAGGGTGACAACCACGGGAATGGGAAAGGGGGACACCCTGGGGTAGGAAAGGGTCCCTGGATGGGGCATGACC
The DNA here is from genome assembly GCF_021018805.1 of Prinia subflava. Taxonomy (NCBI): domain Eukaryota; kingdom Metazoa; phylum Chordata; class Aves; order Passeriformes; family Cisticolidae; genus Prinia; species Prinia subflava. The sequence goes on along the minus strand of NC_086275.1, from coordinate 1,268,458 downwards.
TTGGGAATGGGGATGCTCTGGCGATGGCAGAGGGGCACCAGGGACAAGGTGCCACGTCCCTGGATGGGTGACAGCCATGGCAACGGGAGAGGGGAGCCCGTGGGGCTGCAGGGGCACAGGGACAGGGCGACACCCAGTGCCAGGGCGACCCCACCCAAATGTTGGTGGCATTTTTGGCCTCCTGTGGGTTTTTTTGACCCACTGTGGGTTTTTTGGGGGGAGGCTACACTCGCATATGACACACCCCCAGCCAAGGGAACCCAAAATTCCCGTCGGACACTCCCTGTTCATCCTTCCCAGCATCCAACCCCTCTGCCCTACACCGGGAATGGGAACAGGGGCGCGGTGCGGCCTTCCTGGCCTCCTCCTCCTCCCCCAGCCCCAGTGGGCTGCCAGGACCTCTCACCCCTCTCTCTGTCCCTGACTGGGGACAATTTGGGGTCCCCAGGGGTGCCCTGGGGCTCTCCCGTTCCCGAGCTGGCAGTGAGTGCCCAGGACAGTTTTCCTTTGCCCAGCTGGCGCTGGGTCCCTGCTCGGGGTGTTCTGCTTGTCCCTCACACCCGGATTTCCCTGGAGTGCCATTCCCGGGTCACAGATCCCGCTGCTCCCCCTCCCCTCCGATGGGATCCCAGCACCAGGAGCTGCTTCAGGCCATGCCCAGGGCCCTCTGCCGCTTCCTCAGGAGGGCGAATTCCTGCTCATTCCCTGCCTGGATCCCGGGATAAATCCTGCCTGGATCCATGGTTAAATCCTGCCTGGACCCCGGGATAAATCCTGCCTAGATCCCGGGATAAATCCTGCCTGGATCCCGGGATAAATCCTGCCTGGATCCCGGGATAAATCCTGCCTGAGCCCTTGGACAAATCCTGCATGGAGCCCGTGGACAAATCCTGCCTGGATCCAGGGGTAACACCTGCCTGGATGCCTGGATAAATCTTGTCTGGATCCCTGGATAACTCCCTCCTGAATCCTTGGATCAATCCCGCCTGGATCCTGGATCACTCCTCTCTCCGTGGCACCCGGGAGCCGGGAAAGGATTCCCGGAGCAGGGATCCGCTCTCGCTCCTCTCCCGTCCCCTCGGCCTCTCCCCTGTCCGGCCGGCCCGGGCCCGGGCCGGTGCCAGAGGGAAGCGCAGCCACCCCCAGGGTGGCACCTCGGGGGTTTTGTCCCCCCAGCTGCTCCTTGAGGCTCAGGGGAGTTTTATCCCCCTGGATTTTATTCCCTCCGCCCCCGCCCCGGAGCCTGCTGGGGGTGGGAACCACCCCTCTAATTACCTGAGCCCATTAATTAGCTCGGCCCGTGAGGCAGGGGTGGGATTGGGGCTGCGCATCCCGCGGGGCTGATCCCGCAGCATTCCCAGCGCGGGGCTCATCCCGCAGCATTCCTTATCAGGAATTCCTTATCAGGCGCCTTATCAGGAGCAGGCAGCGGCCTGGCCTCTCTCTGGGGATTTATTCCAGCCGAATTTACAGCCCCGGAGCTTCTTCAGTCAGGGGCGGCGCCCCCTCTGCTCCTTCTCCCTCCTCCTCCCGGGTTTGGGGGAAAGGGGAGGTTGGGGTCTCCTCTGGAGAGGACACGCAGGGGACAGTCCCCTCCCTGCCATCCCAGCACGGAGGGCTCTGCCTGGAGCCGCTGGCCCTGGTGAGAAGGAAAAGGAGGCTCGGAGGGATTTGGGTGGGATGCAGGAGATTTTGGGATCGAAGGAGACCCGCAAGGCCCCAGCGCGCCGGGGGAGAGCAGCGAGCACCGACAGAAACATCCAGAAATATCCACGCTTGGGGCAGGAGGGGAGACAAAAAATAAACCCAAAAAACCTCCACAGCTTCATTCCCAGCCCTCGTGGGGTGACAAGGGCAATCAGCAAAGGCGATTAGGGGGACACAGGCAGCTCCCAGTGCTCCCAGTGCCTCCAGCAGGGACGGCACCGCTGCTCTCCTCCGCTCCCCGAGGACCCCGCATGCCCCGGGGGATGGAAGCCCCTCCCCGGCGGGGCTTTGTGGTGGAGGGCCGGGATCGCTCCCTCCTCCCCTTTGAGCCCCGGTACCGTGGGCTGGACCCGCTCACCCTCCCGGCGCTAATTATTTCATTAACGGGAGGCGCGGTGGTTCCGGGGATGGATTAGGCATTAGCGGTGTAATCCGCGGGACGGAGCCGCGCTCCCCGCCGGCTCCGCGCCCCAAAAACCCCGGCGAGAGCCCCGGCGGGCTGGGCTTGTCCCCCGCGGGGACACCGGCAGGAGGAGAGGGGACAAACGCGCCTGGACGCTGCTCCTCCTCCCGCTTCCCAGGAAATGCCCCATTTCGGGCACCCGCAGCTGCCTGGGGCACAAATGCGGTTTTTTAACACTCCTGGGGGTTTTGGGGGTCTCAGGGGTGGCTCCAAGGCGGGACCGCGGCTCCGCTCCCAGGGACGGAGCGGGAGCAGCACCGCCCCTCCCCGAGCTGCTGCTCCGCTTGCAGAGCCCAGTTTGGGGCTGGGAATTCCCAGAGCAGGGCTTTGCCCTCCCGGGATGTGCAGCAAACCGAGCCCCCTCTGATTAATCCCTTTTAGCTCCAAATCCCCGGGATTCTGCCCACTATAGACCCCCAGCCTGCTTTTTTTTGGAAGGGACCTTGAAGCCGTGGCCAGGGACACCTCCCGTGATCTCAGGATGCTCCAAGCCCGGCCTGGAGCTCATTTCCTGCCCTTGCAGATGTGACTCCGACATTTGATGTTATTTTCCACTTCGGGCAAGGTTTGGCCCGGCCCTGGCAGCGCGGAGGGCACGGCGGGTTCACTGCGGGCACAAGGACACCCTTGGGGACAGTCGGGGTCCCTCCCCCTTCCCAGAGCTCCTCCTCACTTCCCGCTGCCGGGGAAGCCCCGCATCCTCATCCACATCCTCATCCTCATCCTTCATCCTCATCCTCATCCTCATCCTGGTCCTGCCTCCAGGGCCCGGCCGGGGCTCTCCGGTGCCCGGGGCTCTCCCCGCGGTGCCGCCGGGGCCCGGCCCGGCCCGGCCGCTCCCGTTCCCGCCGGGAATTCCTCGGGATCGGCGTTCCCAGCGCTGCCGGGAGCAGCCGGCCCGTGGCCACGGGAGTCCTTGGAGCGCCCCGAACGCTGATGGGCCCCGACAGCTCCACGCAAAGCTGAGGCTATTTTTGCCCTCGCTGCCGTTTTCGGAACTGATTTTGCCTCTTTAACCTCCGCCGGGGGAATCCGAGCCCTTCCCCGCTGCTTCCTGCGGGCTCGGGAGTCACGGGGAGGCGGCGGGAGGAGAAGGAGCTCGGCTGATTCCAAACGCGCCCGGATCGGCCCCGGGGCTGCGGCAGCGCCCGGAGCTGCGGGGCCGGAGCTTCCCGGGGGCTCCTCCGCCCCGTCCGGGGCTGGGAGAAAAGGGGGGGCTTGGTCGGTGTCATCCCAGCCCCATGGTCACCATCCCAGTCCCATCGGTGCCGTCCCGGCCCCACGGGTGCCATCCCAGCCCCATCGGTGCCATCCCAGCCCCACGGGTGCCATCCCAGCCCCACGGGTGCCATCCCAGCCCCACGGGTGCCATCCCAGTCCCATCGGTGCCATCCCAGTCCCATCGGTGCCATCCCAGTCCCATCGGTGCCATCCCGGCCCCATGGGTGCCATCCCAGCCCCATCGGTGCCATCCCAGCCCCATGGTCGCCATCCCAGCCCCACGGGTGCCATCCCAGCCCCACGGGTGCCATCCCAGCCCCATCGGTGCCATCCCAGCCCCGTGGGTGCCATCCCAGTCCCATGGGTGCCATCGGCTCTTCAGGTTTCTCCCTTCCCGTGGAGCGCTCCGGCCTGGCCTGGAATCCGGGGGTGACCGAGATGTTCCCAGGGCAGCGGGAACCTCTGGAATTCTCTGATGGACACTGGGATGCTCCCAGCGCAATGGGAACCTCTGGAATTCCATGATGACGACCAGAACACTCTCAGGGCATCTGGGGCCTGGGTTCCTTGCTGGGGTGGCCCTGGCGTGTGGGTGACGCTCCCATGGGTGCCCCACAGGGACCTCGCTGGCGCTGCCACCTGCGATCCTGTCCCGCCCCTTCCTCCGTCCCCTTTTGTCCCTCCCGTGGCTGCCGAAGCGCGGCTGTGACATCTCCTCCCCAACACCCAGCCCCAGCCTTATCATTAAATGTAAATTACGGGGAATAATCGCTGGCGGGAGCAGCGAGGAGGGAAATCGGGGAAATGGAGAGTGAAAACAAAATCCACACCGGGGAAGGAGCGGCGCTTCCCCCCGCGGGCTCCGGGCAGAGCTCCGGGGCTGCTCCCGCTCCTCTGCGGGGAAAAACAGAGGGACAAGAGGGTCGGAGGGGCTGCAGGGGACCCCGGGGGGCCGTGCCCGCCCTTCCCGCTCCCTTTCACATCCCAAATCCCCTTTTTTCCCCCGATGGAGGCGAGGTTGGAGCCCCGGCTCAGCCCCTCTAATCTGCTCCTGTCAGCTGCTGCCGAAATCCGAAATCCGCCCCCCTAAATCCGCAGGATAATGCCGGGAGGGGAGGAGATGCTATCGGCTCCTTCCTGCCGCGCTCTCCCCGCTCCCGCTTCTCTTCCCGGCCCTCCTGCCAGGCCCTGCCTCCTCCTCTTCCCCAAAATCCGCTGGAGAGTCCGAGCGGTCCGAGGAGGATCTTTCAGGGGAAGGTCACAGGGCTGGGAGGGGTTAAAGGATCTCCAGACCCCTCCAGTGTGTGAAAGGAAACCCAAAAATTCCGGTTTGATGGAGGGTCAGACTGGTTTCAGTGGTAGAGGAATCTCCTAGGGGAATGTCACAGGTTTAGGGGGGTTAAAGGCTCTCCAGGCCCTGGGCCGAGGATCCTGCAGGATCTGGGGGTGTCTCTGTGTCCCCCTCCCCTCGGTGCCCTCCCTCTCCCCCTGCCCGGCCGCAGGAGCCGATTCTCCCGGCCTCGCCATCAATTAGAGACCAAAATCAGGATAATTTTATCAGCGGGGAGGTGGGGATTGGCTGTCCCGGGTAATGGGAGCATCATGGCTCCAATTAAAGTTGGGAATATTCATCCCGGAGCCAAGCCGGCCTTGATTGGGCTGTCAGAGTCAATCTCCTTCACCAGCTGCTTCTCCAAGCACTTTGGGATTATGGATCATTCCTGCCTTTTTTATTTTAATTTTTTTTTTTTAGTCACTTTGGGCTGGGTTTTACCATTCCCAGTCTAAAAGATGAGAAATCCAGCGGCACAACCTGATCCCATTCCAGGGAAGTTGTTCCTGCTCCCTTTTCCTTGGGGAAACTCAGGAATTCCAGGCCGGGATCCTCCCTGCTCCTGGGGAGCGCTGGGAATGTGGGATACCCAAAAAAGCAGGAGGGAACAGCTATTCTATTCTATTCTATTCTATTCTATTCTATTCTATTCTATTCTATTCTATTCTATTCTATTCTATTCTATTCTATTCTATTCTATTCTATTCTATTCTATTCCATTCTATTCCATTCTATTCCATTCTATTCCATTCTATTCCATTCTATTCCGTTCCATTCTATTCTATTCCGTTCCATTCCATTCCATTCCATTCTATTTTTAAATTTTATTTTATTATCGTATCTTAATTTTCTCTCATTTCATCTCATTTTTGTTTTTAACGCCTCCTCCCACCACTCCCAGCTTCCTCAGGGAATTCCAGCCCACCACCCTCACTGGGAAGGATTTCCTACACCGAATTCCCATTTTTCATGGGAAGGGGATCCTCTGCTGGGATTTCCAACACCGAATTCCCATTTTTCATGGGAAGGGGATCCTCTGCTGGCATTTTCAACACTGAATTCCCATTTTTCATGGGACAGGGATCCTCTCCGGCACCCCAAGGAATGAGGGAGATCCATCCCAGGTCTCTGCTGATCCCGGGCCTTTCCCGGTTTCCAGACGTTTCCCACCCCGCTGTTCCGCTGGAGCCGCGCAGGCTGGGGAAGCGTCGGCCGCGTCCGTGGCAGCGCTCCCGCAATTACTCACTTAACATCCCGGGAGTGCAGGGAAATCTCATTCCCGGGATCCAGCCCCGGCCCCAGCTTTTATCCAAACTCGATTTGCCGCGCTCCCTGCCCGGGCTGTGCGTGACTGCGGAGCCGGCCCCGCTCCCCGGCTGTTCCCCGTCATTCCCGAGCCTCTGCTGCCCGGGCTGTGCCCTCATCCCATGGGAACAATTCCCTTTTCCCCCATCCCTGTCCATTCCTTCCATGGGAACAATTCCCTTTTCCCCCATCCCTGCTCCCTCCATCCGATGGGAGAAATTCCCTTCTCCTCCATCCCTGTGTCCTCCATCCAATGGGAACAATTCCCTCTCCTTTGTCTCCGTCCCTGTTTTCTCCATCCAATGGGAACAATTTCCATCGTCACCATCCCTGTGCTCCCAATCCAATGGGAACAACTCCCTCTCCTTTTCCTCCTTCCCAGTTCCCTCCATTTGATGGGAACAATTCCTTCTGCCTTCCCTCCATCCCCGTTTCCCCCATCCGATGGGAACAATTCCCATTTCCTCCATCTCTGTTCATTCCATCTGATGGAACAATTCCCTTTGCCTCCATCCCTGCTCCCTCCATTTCATGGGAACAATTCCCTCTCCTTTGCCTCCATCCCTATTTTCTCCATCCAATGGGAACAATTCCCATTTCCCCCATCCCTGTTCCCTCAATCCAGTGGATCCCCTGCCCCATCCCAGCCCCCTCTATCCGATGGGAACTCTCCGGCTGCCCATGGAAGGCTCTTCCAGCCCATCCCAGGAATCTCCTGATCCCGAATCCCGGCTGTCCCAGCTCTGCCATTCCCGGTTTTCCCCCTGTGGAGCTCCGGGACCGGAGCCAGGTTCGGACACCGAGAGCAGAGCTTGGATCTGGGCACCAAAAATTCCCGAGCGTTCCCTTCCAGCGCCGGCGCCTGGCGCAGGTGCCGAGGCTGGGCTGGAAATGTCAGCGGCGATTTGGGGCTGCCGGGGGTGACAGCGGCGGCGACAGCGGCGGCGACAGCGGCGGCGACAGCGGCGACAGCTCCGCTCAGCGGGGAGGGGCTTTTGGGGTTCCCTGCAGGAGCCCAGACCTGTGAGATTTCCTCTTTTCCCGCTGAAACCAGTCTGACTCCATCAAACCCGAATTTTGGGGCCTCCCCAGGATCTGGAGACCCTCTAACCCCTCCCAACCCCTCTCCAGCCCCTCCCGCCCCAGCACGCCCCCGGCCCCGCTCCCCGAGCCCTCCCCTCCACCCGCCCAGCCCTGCGGGGACAGCGCGGGGGGAGCCCCCGGTGGCCCCGAACCCCCCCGAGCGGCCCCGGCGCGCACCGGGCGGGCCCGGGCGGCGGAGCAGCTCCTGCGGGTGACAGGTTTATGCAAGATGAGTTATATAAGCCTCGCCGAGCCCGAGTCAGCCGGGATGAGACGCCTGTGAAATCTTGCGCCGATCTGTGTCAGCGCCCTAATCGCGGGCGACAGGCGCGCTCTGCGGCTGCTCGCCGATGATAATATTAATGTCAGGGAGCATCAAGCGCGGGACGCGCCTTTCAAAGGGGGGATTACGCTGCTCCCGGCGGAAAGGAAGCGGCGCTAATCTCCCCCGCCGCAGCCCGGGCGCTGCCGGGGCTCGGCGGGAGCGGCTGCGGGGCGCGGCGGTGCGGGGGAGCAGCGGGGTGTGAGCAGGGCTGCGGTGTGAGCGCCCCGATCCTGCTGCAGACCCCATCGAGGGACACCCCATTCCTAAATCCCACATTCCCTGTCCTGTATGAACACCCCAATCCTGCTCCAGACCCCATCCCTGGCTCGGGGGACACCCCATTCCTAAATCCCGCATCCCCTGGCCTGTGGGAACACCCCAATCCTGCTCCAAACCCCAACTCTGGCTCGAGTGTCGCCCCATTCCTAAATACCACGGCCCCTGCCCATGGTGTGAGCGCCCTGATCCTGCTGCTGACCCCAACTCTGGCTCGCGTGTCACCCCATTCCTCGATCCCACCTCCCCTGTCCATGGTGTGAACACCCCAATCCCGCTCCCAACCCCATTCCCGGCTCCTTTTCCCCCATTCCTCGATCCCACATCCCCTGTCCATGGTGTGAACACCCCAATCCCCCTCCCAGCCCCATTCCCGGCTCCTTTTCCCCATCCCCGCTCCCTCCTGCCCTCCCCGCCCCGCCGGGCCCAGCAGCGCCTCCAGGTGCGGTCTCCAGGCTCCCTTTGTGATTCCAGCAGCTTTTCCCGCTCTGCGGGTGCCGCCTCCGATCCGGGGTTGATTTGCATCAATCCCGCTCCGCTCCGAGCCGCCGGCAGCGCCGCGGACCCCGGAGGGGGCTGAGCATCCCCGGGGGTGCCACAACCCCGCCCCGGGGGGAAAAAACCCCTCGAGGATCCCGGTTTTCCTCGGCCTTCGCCCTCTTCAGGCTGGGGATGGAGTCAGGGTGGTGGAGCCGTCCGTCTGTCTGTCCCTGAGGGTGACACCAAAGGGTGGCTGCGGACCTGGAGTCACCTCTGCTGACGGGACTCGGCTGGGAGCGGCTTCTCCTCCCAAATCCCGGCTCTGGCACACCCGAGTTGCTGGAGAGGGAGGTTCAGGCTGGTTTTGGATTTTTTTGGGGTGTGTCAAGGTGGGGTTTGGCCATTTCCTCCCCGTTTTCCCAAGGAAAACGCTCCCAGCACGTTTAAAACGCCGTTTGCCATCTTTGGTTTGATGCCATCTCCTCTCCCGCTTGGATCTTTGCTTCCCAAATCCTGGAATTCCCAATCCCGGCTCTTCTGTTGGGCGCAGCGGGGAGGGGGAGACGCTGTGGGATTGTTGGGACTGGGGGATGTGTGGGGGGTCACAGTGACAGCGGTGGGAAAACGGAGCGACAGCAGAGCAGAGCCCCTGGAGGGGATTTGGGATCGAAATTCCAGGAGGAGGAGAGGGAGGAGCCGCGGAGAGGGGCCAGGGCAGGAGGAGGGGCCGGGCCCTAACGGGGCTCTGGGGACAGGAAAGGGATGAGGGCGGCAATAACGGGATGAGGTTAAAGCGCAGGGAGGGAGCGCTGCTCTCCCCGGAAAAACGGGAATCGGCTCCTCGGGAACGGGCCTGGAAGGGGAAAAGCCAGGCCTGGGAACAGCGGGGCAGGAGGGGCAGCTCTGCCGGGGGTCCCAGCCCTTTCCGGACCCACGAGGGGCTCCGTCCGTGGGGTACCCACGGCCCAGGCCGGGCTGGACGGGGTGGAGGGAGGGGTCCGTGCCCGGGGGATTTCGGTCCCTGCTGGGAATCCGGGATTCTCATCCCCGTTTTCCCTCGGGGCCGTGCCCAGGGGCACAGGGAGGATGATGAGAGCACAGATCCCGGGCACGGGGCCAGGAGAGCCGGGCTAATTGGAGACAGGCAGGGGGGTCTGGGGTGTCCGTGAGCGCAGCACGATGGAAAAGCGGAGCTGTGAGTCAGCGCCGGGGCCTTTAACTCGATTAAAATCTCGATTACTGCGGGGGCTGCTGCACGGGCTCATCCCACAGCCCCGGCTCCCTGCCCAGCCCTGCCCAGCCCGGCCAGGCTCCTCCATCCCGGCGCTGGAGGAGCAGGCACATCCCGGGGAACGGCATGGGCTGGAGGAGCCTTCCTTCCTCCTCCTTCCTCCTCCTCCTTCCTCCTTCCTCCTTCTCCTTCTCCTTCTCCTTCTCCTTCTCCTTCTCCTTCTCCTTCTCCTTCTCCTTCTCCTTCTCCTTCTCCTTCTCCTTCTCCTTCTCCTTCTCCTTCTCCTTCTCCTTCTCCTTCTCCTTCTCCTTCTCCTTCTCCTTCTCCTCCTCCTCTCCCAGTGCTCCCAGTGCTCCCTGGATCCTCCCTGGATGCTCCCAGGATCCTCCCTGGATCCCATCGCTCCTCACTGGGAATTTTCCAGCCGGTGCCAGCCCAAGCCCTCATTAAGCGCCACGTCCCCGTTGGAATAATTAATTATTCCTATTTATAACGAGCGCTCTCCCCTGCCCTTGAGAGAGCCCCGGCTGCTCCCGCGGCCGCTGACACGGAGTTATTTTTACCCCTCCTCCCGGGAGAGGCTCCGCTCCCGATTCCAGGCGCGGGATTTAAAGGGGCGCTGCCGCTCCCTGCGGCCCTTCCCGGAATTCCAGCGGGACGGGCGGGAAGGGCCCCGCGATTCCCTCGGACCCCGGAGATGCTCCAGGCGGGAGGGTTTGGGATTGTCCATCCGCACATCCCGGCTCAGCCCCGCGGGATTTCTGCAGCCCCTCCAGGAATTCCATCTCCTGCTGTCACCAGGGATGGAGGAAAGCGGGATGTGGGGAAATCTACGCAGAATTCCCAAGGAAAAGGGTCTTGCTGGAAGCTGGGGGTGGAGATGCCAGAAGGAAAATCCCTTTCGGGGAGGATCTGTGTCCAAATGAGGCCCTGATGCTGTGAATCCCTTTTTTCCTTGGATTCCTGCTCCTGCCCAGGCTCAAGACACTGGGAATCGGTGCCAATCCTGAGGCACCGGCTCCCGCTTCCCGGGAAAAGCTTTGGGAATCCAAAAATCCCAGATTCCAACTGGGAAACGCCTCACAGGGCTTTGGAAATCCCTGATTCCAGCTGGGAAATGCCCCACAGGGCTTTGGAAATCCGAGATGCCTCTCTGGGCAGGGCAGAAAGGAAAATCCAGCTTTGATGGGAATGTAAATCCAGGGAATCTCAGCAGGGAGAGGGGCAGGGAGAGTTTCAGCATCCCACGGGAGGCTGGTGGGATCTGCTTAGACAAAACCCGCCTTAATTAACTTTCATTAGCACATTCATCCTTCCAGAACATTCCTCATCACCCCCGGGGACCTTCCCTGGCTCTGCTGAAGCGCCACATCCCCGTCCCCCCGCCTTTGGGGACACCGGGACGTCCCCAGGTGGAGCTCACGGGGTTTATTCCGGCTGAAAACCGCTGCCGGTGACCCCGGGCCGGGAATGCCCCCTCCCCTGGTCCCCGCGGCGCTCCGGAGCAGGGATCACGCCCGGCAGGGATCATCATTCCCGGCAGGAACCATTCCCGAGGCGGGCTGAGCCATCTGGCTGGGCCGGGCCCTTCTGCCACGGCACGGGGGCTGTGAACGCGCAGCATATGCTCGCCTGGAAATTAATAATCATTTTCGGCTCTCACCAGCTGCCGGTAATCGGCTCCCCCTCGGCGGAGGGGGCCGGAGCAGCGGAATGGAAATTCCGGCGGAGACGGAGCCCGGGGAGGGCGAGGGCGGCTCCGGGACGGGCACCGGGATCCCCTCGGGACAGGCGGGCAGGGAGCAAATCCAGCCCGGGCTCACCCGGGTGGGAAGGGCGGCAGCCCCGGGATGGTTTGGGTGGGAAGAGGCTTTAAAATTCCACCTCATTCCAGGCTTTAAAATTCCACCTCATTCCAGGCTTTAAAATCCCACCTCATTCCAGCCCCTGCCGTGGGTGGGGTGCAGTCCCTGATCCCAGGTTATCCCAGCCCGGCCTTGGGCACTGCCAGGGATCCAGGAGCAGCCACAGCTCCTCTGGAATTCCAGCCCAGCCCCTCCCGGCTCTCCCAGCCAGGAATTCCTTCCCCAAATCCCATCCAGCCCTGCCCTCTGGCAGTGGAATCCATTCCCTGTGTCCTGTCCCTCCAGCCCCTCCTGCCCAGCAGATTCCCGGTGTCCAGGGCTGCTCCTGGGATGGAGAAACAAAACCCTGGAATGGTTTGGGATGGAAGGAGCTTGAATCCCATCCACTTCCAACCCCGACACCTCCCACCATCCCAGGCTGCTCCAACCCGCCCTGGACAATTCCAGGGATCCAGGGCCAGCTTCCCTGGGAATCCAGGGCCTCTCCAGGCTGCAGAATTCCCGGCGGTGCTGCGAGTGGAATTGTGAATCCTCGGGCTGCAGCCTCAGCCTGGGCAGGTGGGTGCTGGGGAGGATATTTATATTTCCTGACAAAATCCGCCCGCGGAGCCGCTCCGGGAGCGCACGGAGCTTTATTTTGGTGCAAACACTGCGGATTAAGGAAAAGGAACACGCTAAACATCCACTTCCATGGAGACTCGGCAGAGCTGGAGCTCTGGGAATCCGAGATTCCAGCTGGGAAATGCCTCTCTGGGCAGGGCAGAAAGGGAGAGCATCCACCTCTATGGGAATGTAAATCCAGGGAATCTCGGTGGGGAGAGTTTCAGTGTCCCATGGGGGGTTTGTGGGATCTGCTTGGACAAATCCCACCCCTCCAAGGCTCTGAGGGCTTGGAAAAACCCCGGGATTCAAGCCAGGCTTTTGAACACATCCTGGCCCGGGCAGGGTCTGGAATTCGGGATATGGACACATCCTCTTCATCACTGGGGCCTGGGTGATCCTGTTAATGAGATTGCCATAATTAATTAATTAATGGAGCATTGGATGCACGATCTGAAGAGCTCCAGGGTTTTCCCGGGCTCCAGACTCACCCATCTGTAGCTCCCATCAAAAATTCCTTGCTGGAATTTGACATGGAGGGATTTGGGGTGGGGTGGGGACCCTTCCCCTGCTCCCTTTGACCCCCAGCCCAGCGAGAAATCCGTACAGAACGCGGACCTGGCAGCCAAATCCCATAAAATCGGCCATTCCCTGGAGCAGATCCAGCTGGGAATTGCCTTTCCAGAAGCTTTTCCACACCCTTGGAACGAGCCCTCCTTGTCTGCTCCCGTCCCCAGCAGCAAATCCGGCTGCTCCCCTGATCCAGGGTTTCCCTTCTCCGCTCTGCTCTCCCATCCCATGGGATTTCCCTTCGGGATCTCATCCCAGCCCCTCAACCCACACAGATCCCCCCAAACCTTCCCTCCATCCGTGCATCCCTCAGCAGGAATTGGGTGGGATTTGGGATGTGCCCCTTGCAGCAGCTCTGGAGGGGGGGGGGGTCCCAAAAAAAGCTGGAATTACAAATATTCCCAGATATTTATGTGGGTGGGAAGGAAAGGGAAGACAGAAGGCTGGGATTAATCTGGGAATTCGGTCCCAACTTGAGCAGGGGTTGGGGATTCTCCAGGCTGGGATCAGACTGGAATTTCTCCCAGCACAGGCAGGAGTCAGGAATGCTCTGGGCTGGGATCAGACTGGGAATTGCTCCCAGAACAGGGAAGGATCAGGGATGTTCCAGGCTGGGATCAGATTGGGAATTCCCTCCCAGCACGGGCAGGGGTCAGGGCTGCTCCGGGCTGGGATCAGACTGGGAATTTGCTCCCAGAACGAGCAGGGATTGGGGATGCTCCAGGCTGGAATTCCCTCCCAGCACAGGCAGGGGTCAGGAATGCTCTGGGCTGGGATCAGACTGGGAATTACTCCCAGAACAGGGAAGGACCAGGAATGCTCCCAGCACAGGCAGGAGTCAGGAATGCTCTGGGCTGGGATCAGACTGGGAATTACTCCCAGAACAGGGAAGGATCAGGGATGTTCCAGGCTGGAATGAGCCTGGGAATTCACTCCCAGCACGGGCAAAAGTCAGGAATTATTCGGGCTGGGATCAGATTTGGAATTTGGTGCCAGCATGAGCAGGGATTGGGGATGCTCCAGGCTGGAATTCCCTCCCAGCACGGGCAGGGATCAGGGATTCTCCAGGCTGGGATCAGACTGGGAATTGCTCTCAGAACAGGGAAGGATCAGGAATGCTCCAGGCTGGGATCAATCTGGGAATTCCCTCCCAGCACGGGCAGGGGTCAGGGCTGCTCCGGCCCGGCCGAGCTGCCCGGGATCGATGCCCAGCCCGTCCCGGCCGATCCGTGGGCAGCAGAGGCCGCGGGATCAATGAGGGGTGAAGGAATTACGGCTGCGGACGGGAGGATTTTACGGCTTCCTTCCCAACAAAGTCCGGCTTTACGGGCTCCCGGTAATCGCCAATTAATTCTGCTGCGGCCCAGGGCAGGGAGGAGCCCAGTTCCTCCGGGCCAGCCGTGAACCTGCTTTTTCCACAGCTCTGGAATTCTGGAATTCCCAGGAATGACCAGTTTGGGAATCCTCAAGCTGAAAAAGCAGCATGGACGGATTTCGGAGCTTTTCCCTCCACCTTCTCCTCCCTTCCATCCATCCCACACCCCAGAGCTCCAGGAACGAGGCAGATGGAGAGAATCCAGACCTTCCCAATTAAACAATTTTTTCCTGAATGAAGGGCCCTGGATTTCCATCAATCCCGGCCTGATGAGCTCCTGTCACTTAGCACCTCTCCTGCTGCTCCCTGATGCCATTAGGGGCTCCTGGCACGGCCCTAATGCAGTTTCCAGCTCCTGCTGGCGCCTGGGATTCGGCCGGAGCGGGAGAGCGAGCGCATCCCTAATCCGAGGAGACACTAATGGGAAAACGAGCTGCACGAGGCGCAGGGAAAGCGGGAGCGGTGTCTCCGGGCCGTGGGAAGCGCCCCCATCCCGGTTTCCAGCAGGTTGTTTCCCATTTTCCTTGCCCTGCACCTCTCCTTCCTGACCGTCCCAGCCTTGCCTTCCCTTGGATCATCCCGGTTTTCTCCCCAGGGCTGAGTTCCTGCTCCGTTCCAAACCCAAATTTCCCATCCTGGAGGTCCCCAGACCCCTCTGTCCGTGCCTGGTTCATCCAAGCCTGGCCAGCCCCGTTTCCCTTGGGATCATCCCGGTTTTCTCCACAGGCCTGTTCCAACTTCCCTGTCCTTATTTCCCCTTCCTCCCCATTCCAGGGATTCCCAAATCCCTCATTCCCCTCTCTGCCCCTCCAGACCATCTTTTCCTTGGGATCATCCCAGTTTTATCCCCAGGGCTGCATCCCTGCTCTGTTCCCAATCCTTATTTCCCCTTCTACCCATCCTGGAGATTCCCACACCCCCATTCCTCTCTCTGCCTCCCAAGCCCAGCTTTCCCTTGGGATTCTCCCAGTTTTCTGCACTCCCGTTCCCCATCCTCTCCATCCCAGAGTTGTCCTTATCCCAATTCCTCACTCTGCTCCAAGCCCAGCTTTCCCTTGGGACCATCCCAGTTTTCTGCCCCAGGGCTCCATCCCTGCTCTGCTCCCATCCCAAATTTTCCCATCCCAGAGATTCCCACGCCTCTTTTTCCTCGCTCTGCCCCTCCAGGCCTTCCCAGTTTTCCTGGGATGCTGCTCCGTGTCCTCCACCCCAGGATCTGCCTCTCCTCCTTCCCTGGGAAGAGGCTCAGGAGCCGCTGGGGGCTCGGAGCAAATCCCTGTTTTGATTATCCCTGCTCCGAAGTGATCCATAACCAGCAGAATTCCATCAGGACAATAACTCCCAAATCAGATTAAATCTCTCCATTTGTCTGGAGAGATCTGGGCTTTCATCTCTTCCCTCCCCCTTCTCCATTGATTTTTTCTCCCCTTGCTGAGCCTTTCCAAGGTTTTTCCAGGTTGGAATTCTCCGGGCCAGGTGCTGTTTTCCACTCTGAACACATCCAGGGCGTGGGGCAGGCGGGGGATGCAATTCCAGCACCAAAATTCTCGGAAATCGGGAACTTTGGGAAGAGTTCCCATCCCTCTGGATAAGGAAGAAACTGGCAGGGATGCAGGGGAAGCTGGGCTGGAGGAGGCAGGGCTGTGTTAACACCCATTAATAACGAACGACCCCCTAATGAGCGTTAATTAATTAATAATAACACGTGCTCGAGCCATCGATTCCCGATGAACGGCCCCGCGCTGCCAGGAGTCCCCAGCTCAGGAATTCTCCTGGATTTCCCCACTCTGGAGCTGGGAACGGACAGGGATCCTCCCATTTTTCCACAGGAAAGGATGGGAATCATCTCCCATCCCTCAGTGCATCCCAACCCCTCCAGCTCCGCCTTGCTCCATGATTTTCCTCAGTCCCACGTGGAAAATCCCGCTGGAAACTTTTTATTTCCTTTATTTTGGACCACCTTGAGGCGTTTTTTCCCTGCGTGATCCCACCTGGAGCGGGATCCCACCTGCGCATCCCGCTCCCTTCAGCCCCGCCCGGGAGGCAGCGATGGATGCGGAGCTTTAATCAGCGCCTCTCACAAAAAGCTCTTAATTAGGCTCATTAGCGCCCGCCCGCTGGATTGGCAGCGTCCCGGAAATGAACTGGAGCACCTGAGCGCCGCCTCCGATCCCGAGGGGTTGTAAATAATTCATGGAATGTCTGCGCTTTCCATGGAAAAGCGGGATCCCGAGGATGCTCCGGGCCGGGGCTGGGGGCGGCGAGGGGGGTCCTGGAT
Organism: Prinia subflava; assembly: GCF_021018805.1. Lineage (NCBI taxonomy): Eukaryota > Metazoa > Chordata > Aves > Passeriformes > Cisticolidae > Prinia > Prinia subflava. The sequence continues at coordinate 1,252,346 of NC_086275.1, read as the reverse complement.
CCAGGGAAATTCCTGGGGAGTTGGGATGAGGGGAGGGATGTCCCCGAGGAGAGGCTGGAGGTGGCTGGGAAGAGGAGGAGGAGGAAAAGGGAAAAGGAAAAGGGAAAAAGGAACAGGAAAGGAAAAGGAAAAGAGGAAAAGAAGAAAAGGAAAAGGGAAAGGAAAAGGGGAAAGGGAAAAGGAAAAGGGGAAAAGGAAAAGGTAAAAAGGAAAAGGAGGATGACCCAGAGGCCGTGTACTGGTTTGTGCTGGTTTGTACTGGGAGGACTGGAGCCAGCCATGAAAATTTCCATGAGAATAAAGCCCAGTTTTCCATCTGGAATTCAGAGGGGCTGGAAAAGGGGGGTTATAAAGGGAATGAAAACCAAAAGTGCTGCTGGAACAGCTGGAATTTGTGGGTTTAAGCAAGGAGCAGGAGGGACCTCGGGACAGGGAAGAACCCGGCCCTGGCCTGGCACTGGAACATACTGGGAGCACTGGGAGCTGTGTGTGGGCACGGGGGGTCACAGGGGTGGCATCTGAAACCCTGGAATGAGCACTGTCCATCCCTGGGGGATTCGGGATGTCCATCCCTGAAGGATTCGGGATGTCCATCCTGGGGGATTCAGGATGTCCATCCCTGAGGGATTCAGGATGTCCATCCCTGAAGGATTCGGGATCTCCATCCCTGAGGGATTCAGGATCTCCATCTCTGAGGGATTCAGGATGTCCATCCCTGGGGAAGCCCATCCAGCCGAGCACCCCAGGCCCATTCCTGCTCCGGCCGCCTCTGGAAGCGCATCCCGGCGGGATGAGCAGGGCGAGGAGCGGGCGAGGAGCAGGATTCGGGCTCCGGGGGCTGCGGCTGCCCGGGCACCGCCGCTCCGGTGGGCTCGCACTGCCCTCCAGTGGGCGCATCCCGCTCCCAGCGCTTCCAGCTGTCCCCTGCCACCCCCCAGGTGTGTCCTCTGCCACCCCCCAGGTGTGTCCCCTGCCACCCCCCAGGTGTCCCCTGCCACTCCCCAGCTGCCCAATGTCGCCCGGAGGGGGTCTCATCTCTGCCGGGGGTGGGATAAAATCCGACCGGGGGATTTGGGGTGTCCCCTCCTCCTCTCCCCCGCTCACTGCAGGTTCCTCTTCTTGGCCACCTTGAGGGCCACGTTGTCGTAGTCGCTGTGGCCCAGCCACTCCTTGCCCTGCAGCAGGAAGGGCCTCTTGGGGACGGCGTAGTCATCGCGCTGGGCGTCGTAGGGACAGCCGAGCGCGGGGGGCTCCTCGGGGGCCGCCTGCAGCCTCCACGCCTCCCCCTTCACCTCCTGGGGCTCGTCGTACAGCGAGAGCGCCGAGAGACCCTCGGGCTCGTCGTAGATGTGCTCGGGTTTGGGGGCCGTGGGGCGGCCGGGGGGCCGCTGACCCCCTCCGGCGTCCCTGGGGACGCTCAGGACCTCGGGGAGCCCCTCCTGGGGACAGCCCAGGCCGCCGAGCTGCCGGGCCAGGAAGGACTTGGCGACGGCGTCGAAGGGAACGGCGTACTCGGCCTCCACCGCGGCGCCCCCGGCGTTCCCGCGGCGCAGGGAATCGCGGGGCTCGGCGTAGGGAAAATCCGCGCCCCGCGGCGGCCCCGGCGGCTCCCCGGCCCCGGGGGGCACCGCCGGCTTGGCCTTGAGCCCCCTGCCCTCGCCGGGGGCGCCCTGGGGCTCCTCGTGGGCCCCGCGGCCGCGCTGCACCTCGATGGCCGCCTCGACGGCCGCGAAGATCTCGTTGCCCTGCCGGGTGTCAAACTCGAAGCTGCCCTCGCCGGACTCGCAGCGCCGGCCGGCCTCGAAGGAGAAGGTGGCCTGAGGAGGGCAGGGGTCAGCGGAGGAGGGCAGGGGTCAGCGGAGGGCAGGGGTCAGCGGAGGGCAGGGGTCAGCGGAGGGCGGGGGTCAGCGGAGGGCGGGGGTCAGCGGAGGAGGGCAGGGGTCAGAGGAGGGCAGGGGTCAGAGGAGGGCAGGGGTCAGAGGAGGGCAGGGGTCAGCGGAGGGCAGGGGTCAGCGGAGGGCAGGGGTCAGAGGAGGGCAGGGGTCAGCGGAGGGCAGGGGTCAGAGGAGGGCAGGGGTCAGCAGAGGAGGGCAGGGGTCAGCGGAGGAGGGCAGGGGTCAGAGGAGGGCAGGGGTCAGCGGAGGAGGGCAGGGGTCAGCAGAGGGCAGGGGTCAGCGGAGGGCAGGGGTCAGAGGAGGGCAGGGGTCAGCGGAGGGCAGGGGTCAGAGGAGGGCAGGGGTCAGCAGAGGAGGGCAGGGGTCAGCGGAGGAGGGCAGGGGTCAGCAGAGGAGGGCAGGGGTCAGCGGAGGGCAGGGGTCAGCGGAGGGCAGGGGTCAGAGGAGGGCAGGGGTCAGCAGAGGAGGGCAGGGGTCAGCGGAGGGCAGGGGTCAGCGGAGGGCAGGGGTCAGTGGGGGGCAGGGGTCAGCGGAGGGCAGGGGTCAGCGGGGGGCAGGGGTCAGAGGAGGGCAGGGGTCAGCGGAGGGCAGGGGTCAGAGGAGGGCAGGGGTCAGCAGAGGAGGGCAGGGGTCAGCGGAGGAGGGCAGGGGTCAGCAGAGGAGGGCAGGGGTCAGCGGAGGGCAGGGGTCAGCGGAGGGCAGGGGTCAGCAGAGGAGGGCAGGGGTCAGCGGAGGGCAGCGGTCAGCGGGGGGCAGGGGTCAGAGGAGGAGGGCAGGGGTCAGCAGAGGGCAGGGGTCAGCGGGGGGCAGCGGTCAGCGGGGGGCAGGGGTCAGTGGAGGAGGGTAGGGGTCAGTGGGGGGCAGGGGTCAGCGGAAGGCAGGGGTCAGCGGGGGGCAGGGGTCAGTCCCCCGGCCGTGGCCAGCCCTCCCCCGTGGGGCACTGACCTTGTCGCGGCCGAAGCGGCGCAGCAGGCGGTAGGGCCAGCGCAGCAGCGGCTCCTGGCTCGGCGGCTGCCGCAGCTCCAGCGCCTCCGGGCCCGCCCGCAGCACGCAGCGGCCCCGCAGCCGGCAGCGCTGCGCCGACGGCGTCGGCCGCACCGTCACCTCGAAGGACTGCTCCAGGCCGGCTGGGGACGGACACGGCATTGACACGGCATTGACATGGCATTGACACGGCATGGGACACGGCATGGGACACAGCATTGACACGGCATTGACATGGCATGGGACACGGCATTGACACGGCATCGGGCACAGCATGGGACACGGCATGGGACACGGAATCGGACATGGACACGGCACTGGACATGGACAGGGCATGGGACACGGCATGGGACGTGGACATGGCACTGGACACGGCATTGCACACAGCACTGCACACATGTCCTGAAGCACAGAGGGGTCAGGGTGACCCCCCAGGCCACAGCCCTGGACACAGCTGGTGCTGGACACGTGTCCCACCCTGGAGAAGGGCTGGGAGTGACCCCCAAGCCAGGGCCCTGGACATGGTGGACACTGCACATGTGTCCCACCCCACAGAGGGGTCAGGGTGACCCCCCAGGCCAGACCAGCCTGCTCCAGGCCCGCTGGGATGGACATGGTGGACACTGGCCACGTGTCCCAGTCCCAGAAGGGCTGGGAGTGACCCCAGGCCAGGCCAGGCTGGCAGTGTCCGGCCGATAAGGGCTGCGGGCAGCGCCGCCAGCGCCCGTGACCGCGGCAGGAAGAGGCTCTGGGGGAGGAGGTTTGGGGAGGAGATTTCCCCTCCCAGCCCCGCTCCTACCTCTGCCCTGGGAGCTGTACAGGGAATTTTCCTCCATGGAGAACTCGCCCTCGCTGCCCTCCTTGGGCCCCACTCCCGGCTCCTCCCGGCTCCTCTGCCCGGCGGGGAGAGCGGCAGGGGAGGGCTCCCACCCATCCCAGTGGATCCTGTCCATCCCAGTGGATCCCATCCATCCCAGCAGATCCCACTAATCCCAGCACATCACTCCAATCTCAATGGATCCCACCCATCCCAGCAGATCCCTTCAATCCCAGTGGATCCTGCCCATCCCAGAAGATCCCACCCACCCCAGTGGATCCCACCCTTCCCATCTCTCCCATCCACTCCAATGGATTCCACCCACCCCAGTGGATCCCACCCTTCCCATCTCTCCCATCCACTCCAATGGATCCCACCCATCCCAGTGGATCCCACCCATCCCAGCTGATCCCACCTGGCCCAGCTGATCCCACCTATCCCAGTGGATCCCACTCATCCCAGTGGATCCCACCCATCCCAGCAGATCTCACCAATCCCAGCATGTCCCTCCCATCTCCATGGATCCCACCCATCCCAGTAGATCCCACCCATCCCATCAGATCCCACCCATCCCAGTGGATCCCACCCATCCCATCAGATCCCACCCATCCCAATGGATCCCACCCATCCCCATGGATCCCTTCCATCCCAATGGATCCCACCCACCCCAATGGATCCCTCCAACCCCAGTGGATCCCACCCACCCCACCTTTCCCCGGCACTCCCCGGCGCGTACCGGGAACGCCAGCTCGCACAGCCGCCGCACCCACTCGGCGGCGTCGGCGGCGTCGGCGGCCAGCAGCAGCCGGCGCTCGGTGGTCTCCAGCAGGAAGGGGACGGTGTCCCTGGGCCCGGTGTCACCGCCCGCCTCGGCCACGTGCACGCAGTCGCTGAGGCGCACCAGGCGCCGCTCGGGCCGGCGCGGCCGCTCGGGGCCGTCCTGCAGCTCCAGGCGCGCCGTGGAGCAGGGGCTCTCCCGGTACAGCACGGCCCAGAACTTCTTCCACTTCTGCCGAGGGGACAGCCCGGGGGTTTGCCTTCCCACGAGGGGGTTTTGCCTTCCCAGGAATTTTCACCTTCCCAGGATGGTTTTACCTTCCCAGGAATTTTCACCTTCCCAGGATGGTTTTACCTTCCCAGGAATTTTCACCTTCCCAGGATGGTTTTACCTTCCCAGGAATTTTCACCTTCCCAGGATGGTTTTACCTTCCCAGGAATTTTCACCTTTCCAGGTGTTTTTACCTTCCCAGGAGGATTTTACCTCCCCAGAAGTTTTTATTTTTCCAGGTATTTTTTTTCCTTTCCTGGAGTTTTTGCCTTCCCAGGAATTTTTACCTTCCCAGGAGGGTTTTACCTGCTTAGGGTTTTACCTGTCTAAGCATTTTTACCTTTCCAGGAGTTTTTACCTTCCCAGGAGGTTTTACTTTTCCAGGAGTTCTTGCCTTTCCAGGTGTTTATACCTTCCCAGATTTTTTTTCCTTCCCAGAAATTTTTAATTTTCCAGGAGGTTTTACCTTCCCAGGAATTTTGACCTTCCCAGGAGTTTTTATCCCCTTGGGACCATGCAGGAACCCAAGGCAGGACAAGGCTGCAGAGCCCTGCAGGGTCTTGCAGCACCCCCAGGACTGGGTGAAGCTTGGGGCTGACATAAATTGGGATTTAAATCCATTTAAACATCCCTGACACACAGCGAGGTGTGGGATTTAAATTGGGGTTTAAAACCCCCCTGGATAAACATCCCTGACCCACAGTGAGGCCTCCCTGCCCCAGCCTCACCCAACCCCATCCCCTACAATCTCTGAACAATTTCCAGCCCCTTCTCCCTTCCCTTTTCCCTAAAACCCCAAAGTTTTCGACTCCTCCAGCCCTGCCCCGAGGCAGTTCCGGGCTGGGGAGCGCGGGAGGCAGAAGGGAAGTGGGGGAAGGGGCCCCAAAACCGCCGCGTCCCCCCGGCAGCTCCGGGGGGGATTTTGGGGTCTCTTTTCCCGGGATGGGGTTTGGGGGATCCCTGCCCTTCCCGTGGCTCTCCTGGGGATGGGGAGGAGGAGGAGGGAGAGGAGCAGGAGGGGCCCCTCAGCGCCTTCCCCGCGGCGCCATTGCCCAACCCCGGCTGTGTCGGCGGCGGAAGCAGCGCGGCTTTGGGGGACACGGCTGGAACTGTCCCCAAAGTGGCTTTGGGGGCTCACAAGCTGTCACCCCCCGCTGGAACTGTCCCCAAATGTGGCTTTGGGGGGACACAGCTGTCACCCCCCGCTGGAACTGTCCCCAAATGCGGCTGTGGGGGACACGGCTGGAAGTGTCCCCAAAGTGGCTTTGGGGGGACACGGCTGGAACTGTCCCCAAATGTGGCTTTGGGGGGACACAGCTGTCACCCCCCGGTTGGAAGTGTCCCCAAATGCGCCTTTGGCGGTCCCTTCCATCACCCAGCGCAGCTCTGGGGGGTCACATCTGTCACCCGATGTGGCTCTGGAGGTGGCATCTGTCACCCCCTGGCTTTGGGGGTCACATCTGTCACCCCTTAAATCTGCAGAGCCTCTCTGGGGGGGTCTCTACAAAGTGTCCCCAGCGCCTCCTGTCCCCCCATGGTGGGATCAGCCCGTTCCTGTGGGATCACCCCATTCCCAGGGATCACCCCATTCCCATGGGATCACCCCATTCCCACGGGATCACCCCATTTCTATGGGATCACCCCATTCCCAGGGATTCACCCCCTCCAAGACCCCCTGACCTTCCCGAAGGTTTGCTGGAGCTGCAGGTAAATCCAGCCCTGCTTCACCACGGCCTCCTCCATCGCGGAGTGTCCCTGGAGTGTCCTCAGTGTCCCTGGAGTGTCCCCAGAGTGTCCCCGGGGTCCCCCGGGCCCCGTCCCCCCGCGGTGTCACCGGGGCTGGCTCTGCCCCTGCCGCGCTCAGCTCGGGCTCTGCCGCTTCCTCTGCTCGTGGTGGCTTCCTGTGGGTCCCCACGGGGGACACGGGCGTGGCAGGGCCGGACACACGGGTGTGACATTGCTGGACAGGCGGGTGTGGCACTGCCGGACACACGGGTGTGGCACTGCCGGACACACGGGCGTGGCAGGGCCGGACAGGCGGGCGTGGCACTGCCGGACACGCGGGTGTGGCACTGCCGGACACACGGGTGTGGCACTGCCGGACACGCCCGTGTGCCACCCTGTGGTGGTGATGGACACTGGGCCTGGCACTGGGCACTGGGCTGGGCACTGGAGCAGGAAACTGGGGGCACTGGGAGCACTGGGGCAAGGACCTGGGTGCAGGAGTGTGGTTGCAGGGCACTGGTGGCACTGGAGGCGGTGGTGGCACTGGTGGCACTGGTCATCCTGCTGTCCCTGGTTGCACTGGTGACACTGGGGGCACTGGGCGTGCTGGTGCCAGTGCTCACAATGCTGTCCCCGCGCTGTCCCCGCTGTCCCCGCGCTGTTCCGGGGTGCGCGGCCCCTTTAAGGCCGTGTCAACAAACCCCGCTCGCGCCCCTCCCTCCTCCCCCCGCGCCGCGCCGCCGCCGTGACGTCAGACGCAGCGCCCAGCGCGCGCACGGAGGGGCGTGGCCCGCCCGCTCTGGGCGTGTCCGGGGGGCGCGCGCAGGCCCCGGCACAACACAGGGGCGTGGCCTGAGCGGGATGGGCGTGGCCTAAGGAGGCGCGCGCATGGGAAGGGGCGTGGTTTATCCGTTATGGGCGTGGTTTACCCC